>NC_056725.1:874866363-875141363 GCF_019279795.1 Protopterus annectens | reverse complement strand
ATCTGCCCTGGGGCAATTATAAGCCTAGCCCAATTCTGTATGGCTTATGCCACCCCTTGATTTGAGTATACTGTGCCCTTTTTAAGGTTTAGTTTACTGTGCCTCTCTCTAATAGTGACACGGGAGTAATCCCTGGGACAAACCTACGATCCCCCATCCACTTATCGAGATTCTTCTTGAAGAGATTCAGTGAGGTGCTCTGCCTCACATGAACTGGAATTCTATTCCAGAGCGAAGGGAGCCTCTGGGTTATGAACCTGTCCCTCCAGCAAGTTTTATTTATTTCTGTGCTGAGGTTCAAGTCCCTTGAGCGTGTGGCTCTAAGGGATTTAGATTTACTGAGGTGGAGCATGTCCATTAATTCTGGATTTGACATAGCTTTGTATGTCAGGCATATATCGCCTCGAAGTAGGCGGTATGCAACTGAGTAGAGCTGGAGTTTTTTTAACCGAGCAGCATATGGCATCTGTTTGAGACCCTTGATCCTCTTGGTGAGATACTTTTGGGGTCTTTCTAATTGCTGCAGGTGTCGGGTAAGGTACATCCCAAATGGGGCATTGTATTCTATGATGGGCCTGATGAGGGATGAATAAAGGGGCACGATTACCTCTCTTGATCTAAATGTGAAACCCTTCGTGATTTGGTGGGCTATGTAGAAGGTCTTTCTAACCAATTTGGCAATGTGGTTTTCAAAGGAGAGATTGCTATCAACTTGGGTCCCCAGGTCCCTAATAACTTTCTCTGTACTTAATGGGTTTCCGCCTATGTGGTAATTTGTGGGCACATTGTTATTGCCAAAGGGTATGGCTATACATTTTTTGGTATTTAGCTTTAAACCAAGGTGCTGGCACCAATTATCTGTCTCTGTGAGACCTTTTTG
Source organism: Protopterus annectens (assembly GCF_019279795.1). Classification (NCBI taxonomy): domain Eukaryota; kingdom Metazoa; phylum Chordata; order Ceratodontiformes; family Protopteridae; genus Protopterus; species Protopterus annectens. The sequence continues at coordinate 875,140,483 of NC_056725.1, read as the reverse complement.
AAGGATGTTTGTGTCAGCTGGAGAGGTGATTATGGCGCCCAGTTTGCAGTCGTCTGCGAACTTGGTGAGCCATAGTCCTCCCACGTTTGCCTGTACCTCGGAAAAGTATATACCGAACAAGAGTGGTCCCAGGACAGAACCCTGTGGGACGCCACTTGTGACCGGTTTCGAGTCTGACATGGCTCCAGCAACTCTCACTCTGTGGGTTCTGTCTTTGAGCCAGTTTGCGACCCATCTTGTGACATAGGGGTTTATATTTAAGCTGGATAGCTTATCTATGATGCCCGAGTGGGGTATTGTGTCAAATACCTTTGCAAGGTCCAGATAGGCTGTGTGGACTACCTTCCCTTCATCTATGGCTTTGGTGACTGCTTCAAAGAAGTCAACCAGGTTCAAAAGGCAGGATCTGCCCTTGACAAAGCCGAACTGGGTGGGATCTAGTGTCTGTAGGTCCCCAATGCCTTTGTTTATGAGCTCCATGATGATCCTCTCCATAGCCTTGCAGACTAAGCTGGTCAGGTAGATGGCTGGTAGATGCTAAGAAGCATGAAAGGTGTCTTATCTGCATAACTGATCTGTCTTTAACATTAGAGAATTTCTATGATCTTTTTCTTTGTGTTGTTGTCATGGACTGTTTGTACATTTGCTGGCTTGCTTGTACTTTGATGTTACAGCTCAGGTGTTTAAAATTTTCTTTTGATGTAGCCATGGCCCTTCCCTGTGGTACAAACGAGTTAATGTTTCTGTATAATATATATATATATATATATATATACACATATATATATATATGTATATATATATATATATATATATATATATATATATATATATACATATATATATATATATATATATACATGTATTTATATGTATGTGTGTGTGTGTATATTTATCTAAATATATATTATGTATGCACACACACACATATATATTTTATATATATATATAATATATATATATATATATATATACACACACACACACACATATATATATATATACATATTTTATATATATATATATATATATATATATATATATATATATATACACATATTATATATATATATATATATATATATATATATATACATATACATATATATTCACGTGTGATTGTATGCAATACTTGAACAGCCAGTTTAAAGATGGGACCCAGTAGAAAGCTCCAGAAAATCATTAGGCAGAGTGAAGTACATTACAAAAGAAGTGTTGCTATTAAATTAATGATTGTGATACATTTGTGTAGTTATGGTTGAATGTATTACAGCTAGTCTAAGAACGATGCAAGTAATTAAATGGATTTATGTATCGGTGTAAAACCAAACAATTATGATCAGTCCATATTGGAAATGATTTTTTTAGATTACTTTTTTTATAGACTAACTGTAGGTGCAGCAACATAAGGATAATTGAGCAGTGATAATCTTAAAGAAATGTATAACTGTTTTGTGTCTCAACAACATATGCATTATTTTATTTATTTATTTGACATTTGTTAACCAGGTTAGTCTGACTGGGCAAAAGCCCTTTTTCAGCGGAGGCCAGAGAAGAAAAACTCAGTAGTAAAAAAAGACAACAAATATTGTGGTAAAATAATTACAGAGAACTAAGATATTACAGAACAAATTGGCTAATTGTTAATAACCAGTTCAGTTATGAGTGAATGATAATGGATAAAGAAAAAAAATAAGTTTACACAATACAAGTATGTGAAAAGTAATTCAGGTAAAAGCAGCACAATGAGAGTGCACCATTTGTAAGACATAATAGCGTGCAGCCACTTACCAGCAAAGATAGGATGATAGATGAAGTTAGAATAAATGAGAAAAGAGGTCACCAGTTAGGAAAAAGGAATAAAGTGGAGAGACATGGAAAAGTTATAGTGCAGAATATAGAGAGGAGATGACTCCAGGTAGGAAAGAGTAGCAAAACACTATGGTAGTAGGAGCTAAGAGGACAACATACTGTTTAGTGTTATTTTGTTTTGTAGAGGAAGCTGCATAGAGAGGGGGAAAAGAAAGCAGGAGTTATGTTGGGTCATTACAACAGTACGACTATTTATTAGCAACTACTATTTTTTTAAGAAACAGAGTTCACTACATGCTTTAATAAGTAACGGATCTCAATAGTAATTAACGAATGTCAGGCACAGGTATATAAATTAATACACCCAGACACATTTTTTATGCAGCTTTTTTGACTCATGCATTGGTCCTTCACTTTATGAAGAAAAGAGTATTCAGTTACAAAATAAACTAAAAAACATTACTTTTATGTGGTAAAGAGTTAGTAAAGGTGGAGTACTGCACATGGCAAGAATGAGTCAAATGTAAAAGCTTCCTCTACCTATGCACAACATTGCTTTCCATCTAATGCCTCAGTCACTGAAAATCTTAGCTGTCATTCCAGGGCTGCTGTTGGTGTGGTATGCAAGTGAAAAATTCTCATGACAAATCTCTCTGATGTCAGCTATTTGGATTTGCAAGTAAGACGTAAATGTAGTTTGTTGGTCCCATTTATATTGGTACGAACTGGATCAGAAATGCTCTTTTTAAATTCTTTTTTCCACCTGGTACACCACCATTGTGGAATGCTACAGCACATCATGAATTGCCCTCAAACCCTCAAACAGATGGCAGTCGCATGAAAAAATATGGTAAATGAAAAGTCATGAGCAATACAAGATGTGGGCAAAGTTGTTTTTAACCAGGGAACTGCATCACTTATATCTGCATCACCTCATTCACCATAACACCCTTTAAAGTGGGCTTTTTGGTTATCTTCCCACTGGCAAACTTACACTTTTGTAGTAGAGACTGGCCTTTTTTGGTGTTCTAAAACCTATTCTGCTTTAGACAATAAACACTGATCCCCTTATGGCTGCATCGATGGACCCATCTGTGAGCCCAAACATGGTTTGTACTTGATTCATTTGGTCCTTGTTCTTGGCCTGTACTAATTGTACCAATGTGTCTGGAGCTTAGACACAATGCAGTACTGCCCAAATCAATTTCCCTGGTACCTTGTCATCTGCTTTCACCAAGTATAGGAATGAGTACTTGGACTCTCTCCTTGTCTGTAGCTTCTTCTCAACTGTCTCACTGCAGACATCGGGTTCATTGTGCTGCATGCTGATCTGATTACAAACTGCTCATTTCCCACCTTAAATTCTACTGCCCTGCATATCCATTTTTAAGTGACACTCTCCATAAATTTAATACAGCACTATGACAGGAGATTGATGCCTCTGTAGTGCTTGCAGTTCTGGGCCTCCCATTTGTTCTTGTACACTGGCACAACTTTGCTTATTTTCCAGTCTTCTGGGATATGCCTTTCTCTCCACACTGCTATGAGTACTCTCAGATGTCATTTATCCCCTGTCTGACCCAGCGTCTTCTTTGACCTCATCTGAGCCTGCTGCTTTCCCTGACTTCATTATCCGTAGTGGTATTGTTACTTCTTGTAGGGTGGTCTCCTCTTCTTCTCTTACCGTAGCCTGTATCTGGGATGCCACGTCTTCTGTGTGCGTTTTGTCCTTTCGAATCTGATAGAAATACTTCTTCTGGCTGCATTTGATGCCCTGTGGACTGGGGAGCAGATTGTTTGCTGGCATCCCTTTATAAAGTGTGTCTGACTGTCTTATCTTTCTCTCTCTGACTTGCAACCTTATGTTTCTTTGAGCCACCTACTGAGTCTCTTACCAAAAGCTGGTAGAGAGCCTCCAATGCCCTTTTCTTCACTATTGCAGCTCCTTTCTTAGCTTCTTTGTTAGGCAACCAGTAATTCTTCCTAGGCTGGTTGGTATTTTCAATCTCCCTCTTTTTCTTGTCCTCCTCCTTTCTTGCATTCCACCACCCGCTCTTCTCATGTACCTTATTAACATACCTGGCTCTGCCACATCCACATATCAGCTCTGTAGTCCTCACACATGCTGTTTTGAGAAGATGCCATTTTTCTTCAACCACACCTACTTCCTCCTGTACTTCCTGTGCTGGAGCCCTGAGTAATTCCTTGAACTGCTGTAACTTCTGTACAGTCAACTACCAGGTTTTGATACTGTTCCCTGTTGACCTTAGAGTCAACTCTCAACACTGCTTGCAGCTGAGTGTGGCAAGCAGTGGTTTATGCTGTGGGCCAATTGCTTGGCTGGGGATGTCTTTGCAATCATTGATTATACCCTTGTACCCTTTCCTTACTAGGGGAAATCTACCCGACTTGCCTATTCGCCATTCTGATGTGAACTTGTGAATGGGTGTTTACGAAACACATGTTTGCTACTGTCAAGCCATTTGCCAGACAGAAATATCAAATGGCCTCTCCATTATTGCTGTTGGCCCATCCATGTGGATTCAGGCAGTCCTCATCTCCTGTTCTCTCTGTTCCAATGTGTGTATTCAAGTCACCCATTATCAACACCAATTCATGTTGTCCTGCTTTCTCTAGTAATTCCTGCAAGTGCTGTCTGAATGCAGTCTTTTCATCAGTATCACAAACTGGCTGTGGGGCATAGGTTGAGATTATGAATAGTGCCCTTTCATTACCCTGGAGTTGATTGCCATGAGTTTGTGTCTAATTTTGATTATATCACTCACTGCCTTAGGTTCATAGGTAAGTACTAGGCTATCTGCCCGAGGGCATCTATAAGCCTAACCAGAATGTGTTTGCTTTTGCCGCCCCCTTAGATTAGTTCCCTGTGCCTCGGTCCAGCAGAGCCATTAGTTCCCTGTGCCTCTGTCCAGCAGAGCCACTGCAGTGATCCCTGGGGTAAATTTTCTGTTTCCCATCCACTCGTCAAGGTTTCTCTTGAAGAGTGTTAGTGTGTTAGTGAGGAGCTCTGCCTAATGTAGATTGGAATTCTGTTCCAAATCATGGGGAGTCTCTGGGACATGAATCTATCCCTCCAGCATGCCCTATTTATCATTGTGGTGAGGTTTAGATCCCTAGAGCGTACATGGCATTGTATGTCAGGCAAAGATCACCTCTGAGTAAGCGGTATGCATCAGAGTACAGCTGGAGTTTCTTCAGTCGGGCTACGTAAGGCATAGGTTTGTGGCCAGTAATCCTCTTGATGAGGTACTTCTGTGGTCTTTTCAGCTGTTGCAGGTGTCTTGTAAGGTACATCCCAAATGGTGCGTTGTACTCTATGCTGGGTCTGATGAGTAGAGGGGCACATTAACCTCTTTTGTTCTAGATGCGAACCCTTTTGTGATTAGGGGGGCCACATAGAAGGATTTTCTAAACACCTTAGCAAATTGATTATAAAAGGAGAGATTACTATATACTTGGGTCCCCAGATCCCTTATTACATTTTCTGTATTTAGGAGACTACCATGTATGTGGTAGTTTGTGGGTACTTTGCTTTTTCCAAAGGGGATGACTATGCACTTTTTGGCATTTAGCTTGACGCCATGATTTTGACACCAGGTATTCGTCTTAGTGAGACCCTTCTGGAGGATGTCTGTATCATCTGGAGAGTCAGTTATGGCCCCCAATTTGCAGTCATCTGCGAACTTTCTCAGCCATAGTCCTCCTGTACTTGCCTGTACCCCTGAGAAGTATATACCGAACAGGAGGGGTCCCAGGACTGAGCTCTGGGGGACGCCACTTGTAACTGGTGTAGAGTCGGACCTAGAGCCTGCAACTCTCACTGTGTGGGTTCTGTCTGTGAGCCAATTGGCAACCCATCTGGTGACGTAGGGGTTTATGTTGAGGCTGTTGAGCTTGTCTATAATGCCAGAATCTGGAATGGTGTTGAAAGCCTTTGCAAGGTCTAGGTAGGCTGTGTGGACTTTCTTTCCCTCATTTGAAGCCTTGGTAACTGTCTCAAAGAAGTCCAACAGGTTTAGGAGGCATGATCTGCCCTTAACAAAGCCAAACTGGGTAGGGTCCAATGTTTGAAGGTTTCCAATGTATCTGTTAATGAATTCCATGATGATGCGCTCCATAGCCTTGCAGACCAGGCTAGTCAGGCTTGTAAGTTGATAGTTCCCGGGGTCCGTTGTGGCTCCACCTTTGTGGAGCGGGATAACTGTTGCTGTGCACCACTCTATGGGTACGTAGCCTGTAGAGATGCTGAATTTGAACAGTGTGTTTAGGTGAGGGGTTAGTTCATTTTGGAGCTCGTGTAAGACGCATCCTGGGACACCATCTGGTCCCATTGAAGCTGTATTTTTGGCTTTGGATAAGGCTGTTTTAACCTGTGTGTCAGTGACTGCCGGGGCACTACATTCTTCTGATATGGTTATGGGCCCTTTAGGGGGTGAGAGGGGGGTGAAGTTTGCACTAAACCTCTCTGCCAGAATGTTGGCAATATCAGTCTGTTCAGTGTACTTAGTGCAATTCTGCACTAACCCGGAGCAGATCTGAGAGTTTTCACTTAGGTTCTTGACATAGCTAAAGAACGCTTTGTGGTTATCTTTGGAGTCTTTGGCAATTTTTCTTTCGAAGCTAGCCTTGGATGATTTTATGAGGGATCGTAGTTTCTTGCTGATACTGATCAGGGATGCCTTTCCTTCTTGGGATTTTACTCTTTTTCTGCACTAGTTTCCCCCTCCTATTGTATAGCTTGTTTATGGCAGGGGTCCACCAGACTGGTTTCCTTTTCTTGGAGGAGTGAGTCTTGGTTTTGCTTGGGATAGCACGATCCATGCATTCTTGCAGGTGCTCATAGAGTGCCTTTGTAAGGGATTCAGAAGCTTGGACAGCGTTGTCCTTTAGCATGGTGGCTGTGAACCTTTCCACTTCAGTCTTAAGTAATGTGAAGTTTGCTTTTGAAAAGTTTTTCATGGTGGTTTCCTTGATTGGGGGTGGGGCGGAATGTGGATATCCAGAGGGATTAGTCTATGCTCTAATCTAACCAGCGAGGGTTTGACCTCCAGTGTAGAACACCGGTCGTCCATGTTGGTGATGACCAGGTCCAATATGTTTTCACCTCTGGTGGGGGTGTTGACCAGTTTATAAATTCCAAGAAGTGTTGGGCAAGGGAGTAAGTACTTGAATAGATCTCCCAGTTAATGTTTGGATAATTGAAATCACCCAATATTAGGGTGTTTGGTAGGACCTTTATGTTTCCCAGTGTTTCCAGAAATGCGCAATGGGGGTACTGGGACATGGTGGATGATCTGTAGCAAGATAGAGTTTGAGTTGTAGTTTTGCCCATTGTTAGTTGCACATGGATGATCTCTGATGCATTGTGCTGTGCCACTAATCTGGAGGTGTGAGTATCCTTGATTAATATGGATAAACCCCCACCTTTTGTGTTTCGGTCCGGGTTCTGTGGCCGAAAAGTATGGTATAAGGTATAGCCTGGTAGTGCTGGGGTACTCTCTGGATCCTTAAACCAGGTTTCTGTTACTGGACAGATATCAATGTTCTCCATACTGAGGAGTGCCTCGAGTGCATGCATTTTGAGGTTTAAACTTCTGGGATTGAGTAGCATTACCCTCAGTTTTTGGTTACTTGTGCTATTTATGGTTGTGGGTTTGTCTTTTGAGCCTTGCTTAAAAAAGGCATTATGGGGGGGGGCGGCAAAAGCCTTGGCCAGTATTCGAAAGCCTAAGGGTGACAGGTGTAAGCCATCTCTTGCGACACAACGTGGCTTATCGAGCATGTCATCCCAGGTGGATAGATACTGGATCCCCTTTGAATGACACCAGAAACTTAGCCAGTTGTTGAAATTGATAATTTTTTTCTTTATACTGTGGCATTATTCTTGTTGAGGGCAGGATACTACTCAGGGTTAGGGTCATACCGGCCTGGGCTACATGATCAGAGAGCTTTTCTATGTCTCTTCATGTAGTCCAGGGAGGTACATCTCGGTTCATTCACACCAACATGGACAATGACAGAGTCATATTTGTACTTGTTCTAGAGTGACCTGAGTGTGGATCCTGGTGCCCGACAGGCAGCTAACTGTAACCTTCTCCTTGTCCAGCCTAGTTAGTGGGACATCAGTATGCCCGACTATAGAGTCGCCTATTACTAGTGTGTTGGGTATGTTATTTTGCCTTAAGGGCTGTGACTGTGTGGCACACTGAATATGTGAAGTATGTTTCATGGTTTGTGATGGGGTGTGGACGTTGCTTGGGTGTCTGCTTTGGAGGATTCTGTTGCTTTTGCAGATTTTTATTTAAAGCCTCCGAGTATGTTTTTGTGTATTTGTGTCTTATTTGCCGGTGTTGGTTTAGTAGGCCTGTGTGAGACTGGTGGTGTGTTTCATGTATTTTCCTTCTCCTCTTGACTGTTAATTCCAGTCTTGGGTTGAGAGAGCTTTGCCTCCAGTTTAGCTGTATAATTGCATCTCTCGCATATATTAGTGTTTGGTGGTAAGAGGAGAGGGTTGTCTGGGCACATGAGGCAGTTGTAACATTGCCTCAAAATGCCCAGATTCAGCAGTTGGACTGGAGAGTACATCTGAAACTGCCCTTTGGACATGCCTGAATAGGTAAAGTGAGCTTTTTTACTGATTAGCTGGTAGGGACAGATAGAGAGCCTTGTCCTTCTGGACAGTATAGGGGGTCCAGTGCTAGGGTTAATTAGTGCTTGCTATGAGTTTTGAGCAAGTGCAAGGCTGTGAAATGAAAGGTTTGTGTGCTTAAGTTGAAAGTTTATCTAGTTCCAAGGAAGAAATTGAAGAGCAGACTTTGTGGAGCTCGGAATAGTTTAACCCTAGCTAACCAGCACTGCCCGGCGTGCAAAACCGTGCAAATGCGGTTTTTATAGCAGGGAAATGAAAGAGCTAGAAATTAGCCCAAAATGGCCAATAAACTACTAACTTCCAGGCTACAGCAAACAAGGCGCACAAATTTCAGAAAGGAACACATCAAATAAGCAGGCACAGTAAGCCTTTAACCAGAAATTCCCAGCTCAGAAGGGCAGAATCTAGCCTCTCTTCCCACAAGAGTGCATACTACACACCTGCTTAATGTAAAATAACTGGCCTGAAGCCCAAGTGCTTAAACCAGAACTAATGTGCTTTTAGAATAACAGACACTGAGCCTTCAATCAGCAATTCCCAACTTAGAAGGATGTAAGCTACCTGTCCTGCCACAACAATGCAGTCTACAAACCTTCTTAATGTAAAACAACTGGTTTGAAGCCCAAGTGCTTAAACCAAAAGGCTTAGAGTAACAGTTACAATTTAATCAGGCTACTACCAAGCAGTAATAACTGCAGCAGAATAATACAATTGAGTATTTTTAAGAAGAAGCACAAGCAAAATAAGGTAATAAAATGGGAAAAAACACAATTACAGTAAAAGCAGATGATTAAAGTGCAATTTGTTGTTATATATAACAATAGAAAATGAGCAAACTGGTTTAAACAAATTACTCCATTAACCAGTTAAAAAACCTCAAAACTGAGCCCTGTTCCAGCAGTTTTCAATCTGACAAGTTCTAACTGCACACTCCTGCCACTAGGGTGCAGGGGAACTTTCTCCAAAAAAGATGGCCTGGATTAATGCTCATGTTATACAAACAAAGCTAGATTCAGCAGGCCTGAATCTAGTCTATGCTACAGCAGACAAGGTGCACCAATATCAGAAAAAAACAATTAAAATGAGCAGGCACAGTAAGCCTTTAACCAGAAATTCCCAGCTCAGAAGGGAAGAATCTAGCCTCTCCTCCCACAAGAGTGCAGACCACAAACCTTCTTAATGTAAAACAACTGGTCCGAAGCCCAAGTGCAATAACCATAAGACTTAGAATAACAGTTACAGTTTAATCAGGCTACTACCAAGCAATAATGAATGCAGCAGAATAAACACAATTGAGTACTTTTAACAAAAAGCAAAAGCAAAATAAGGTAATAAAGTAGGAAGAAACACAAATACAGTAAAATCAGATAAAGTGCAATTTTTTTTGTATATAACAATAGAAAACAAGCAAACTGATTTCAAAAATTACCCAATTAGCCAGTAAAAAACCTCAGAACTGAGCCCTGTTCCAGCAGTCTTCAATTAGACAAGTTCAGGGCCTAAGTGGGTATGACTACTGAAATGTTCTCTCTGTATTAGGCAGCATGAGCTAATGAGACTAGACCAAGATAGGGCTGAACAGATGGGAATGGTAGGAGTGTCTGAAATCAAAATATGATCTCACTGTACTCTGTTGAGTGAGCAAATGAGATGGGCCCAGGAGGAGTGTTCAAACACAAATTTACAGGAGGGGCGGTCAATTCCAAAGCCACCAATATTAATACACCAAGAAGAACAGGGTGAATGGGTGGGGAAAACTAACTGCAGACAGGGAGAGAACAGAGAGAGAACTCACAATTTTCAGTAAAATAAGCAGATAAATGCAATACTATTTAACACAATATTCAATGAAACAATAAACAGAAAAAATAAAATTCAGTACTATCTTATAACACTGCAAGTTTGTACTTATCTCAGCTTGTAATAAAGTTGATGTAGTGTATGCAAAAAAGCAGCTCCAGTATGCAACTATTCAGCAGAACTTTAATTTCAGAAATAAGGGACTAAGACTTTAGGGCACAGAGAATCCCTCTAGGCTAAGACTTCTACACCAAATAACAATGAAGGGAGAAGAATAAACTAACTGCAGACAGGGAGAGAACAGAGAAAGAACTCACAATTTTCAGTAAAATAAATAAGCAGATAAATGCACTACTATTTTTAACACAATATTCAATGAAACAATAAACAGAAAAAATAAAATTCAGTACTATCTTATATGGACCTAATCTATGAACACTGCAAGTTTATACTTATCTCGGCTTGTAATAAAGTTGATGTAGGGTATGCAAAAGCTAACCAAACGGCTCCAGTATTCAACTATTCAGCAGAAATAATTTCAGAAATAAGGGACTAAGACTTTAAGGCCCAGAGAATCCCTCTAGGCTAAGACTTCTACACCGAATAACAATAAAGTGAGAAGAATAAACTAACTGCAGACAGGGAGAGAACAGAGAGAAAGAGAGCTCACAATTTTCAGTAAACAAATAAGCTGATAAATGCAGTACTATTTTTAACACAATATTCAATGAAACAATAAACAGAAAAAATAAAATTCAGTACTATCTTATAACACTGCAAGTTTGTACTTATCTCAGCCTGTAATAAAGTTGATGTAGGGTATGCAAAAGCTAACCAAACAGCTCCAGTATGCAACTGTTCAGCAAAAGTAATTTCAGAAATAAGGGACTAAGACTTTAAGGCACAGAGAATCCCTCTAGGCTAAGACTTCTACACCGAATAACAATGAAGGAAGAAGAATAAACTAACTTCAGACAGGGAGAGAACAGAGAGAGAACTCACAATTTTCAGTAAACAAATAAATAAGCAGATAAATGCAGTACTGTTTTTAACACAATATTCAATGAAACAAACAGAAAAAATAAAATTCAGTACTATCTTATAATGCTGCAAGATTGAACTTATCTCCGCTTGTAATAAAGTTGATGTAGGGTATGCAACAGCTAACCAAACAGCTCCAGTATGCAACTATTCAGCACACATTACAACACCATTTCTAGCTTTCCTCTTCCTGAATTGTAGGCTCTGTATCCAAAGCAAAGTGGCTTGGCTGCACTGCCCTTCCATCTTGTCTCCTGGATACGTAGGATGTCTAGCCTCCTCCTTAGCATCATATCATCCACTTCCCTGCTACATCCTGTCCGGAAACCTACATTGTGTAGCAATTCTCAGTTCATGTTTGTCAGTTTCATTGGTTTATGTCCAGCTTTCTCTCAACAGAGCTTTCCAAGGTCACCCAATGCTGAACAACTACACACCGGTCAGCCAGTAGCTATTTGACCCATGGCTGCTGAGCATTATGGCAGGCACACAACCAGTAGGGGTCAAATAAAGGCTTTGTGTAGTGCCTTCAAACCTAATGCAACCCCTTTCTTAGCTTCTTTATTTAGTTTCTATATTTTTCTAGTGGCTGAAAAGTAATAGGAATAAGCAGTAGAATTCTTATTTAACATAGTCTTGTCTTTGAACTCACCAAAAAAAATTAAGCATGGTAATATAAAATGAGGCAATTTTTTGAAAATATATACTGAGCAGAGTAGTAGTAGAAAATGAGTACTATACACATGACATGAGGTGATATCATTTACCCCTAACAGTACTCAGCCATTTGTCAGTGATTAGAGATCCTTCTGAAATTCACAGGAAAATGCAAAAATTAGGCAGCAGTCAATGCCAAAACAGTGAAATTGATTCCAGAATATTTATTGAAACACTTTCTGTTCAGTTGAATCACTTGAACTTCATCAGATCAGTAAGTGTACTTACCTGGTGGATTACATAGTGGTGATAAGTGTACCTGGAATCCAGAATAATACTGTTATGTGGTCTGATGCAGGGAGCAGAAGATTTTGCTGACTGTTTTTTAGTATATTTCACAGTTGTGTATAAAAACCACAATTTGGTGTCGAGTCACTGTCATCCGTTATGCCTGCTTTCTATTTTGGTGATGTGCCTTTTGTGCTGTTGCAGTTTGTATGGTACACATATAAGAAAGGAGTAATTGATAGTCAGATGGTGCAGTGGAATAGAGATTGTACAAATATTGATGTAATTTTGTTTTGAGCTACTTTCTGGTGTCCTGTCCATGCCCATATGTAGCTGTTTTGTGACACAAGCACCAGTGAAAAGTAATGAGTATTTTCAGTTTAAAAACTGGTTTCCAATGTTATTGTGCTCATACCTCATCTGATGCTATTTTTAGGATTCCTGTGAATATGCTAAGCCAGCTCTGTGACTTAGGGTTCCCATGCATATGCATCACACCTCCTCCATCCTCTGTTGATGAACAGTCAATTGAAGTTTCACTGAGGAGTCTTCATGTCTGCATAATGAATTCATCTCCTCAGCTTGATACCTGTTAGCTCAGGTGGCTCCTTCCTGTACTGAAAGCCAGAGTCATAGTTATTCATTATGCTTCACAAGTTGTGCACTTGTAGATGCTGAGATAACTGAAAGGTGTCTTATCTGCATAATTGATCAGACTTCTAACCTTAGAGAATCTCTTATAATCTTTCTCTCCCTGACGACATTAGTGATCACATTTTAACCTTTATCACTAAACAAAAGAAATATAGCCCAAAAAAGAACAATTTTATCACCTATCGTTCTAAAAAACACTTCCAAGCTGAGAACTTTTATTAATGAACTAAAAGCATGTAACTAGTCATCTCTAAAACTACTTAATCTAGAGGAAGCAATCTCTTACTTTAATTCTACTTTCCTTCAAATTCTAAATAACCATGCTCCTTTCCACTCCTCCAGAATCAGGACAAAAATAGCCCCCTGGCTCACAAAACAAACCAAAGAAAAAATGTTTCTACGAAACAAAATATGGGCAAGATGGAGAACGTCTAAAAGCTCTGTAGATCATATATACTTTAAACAACTAAGAAATGCTGTCAAAAAGGATATAATCTCGGATAAAAAAAACTACTACTCCCACCTGCAACATTCACACTCTAATAATTCTAAAAAATTCTGGTCTGGCATTAATAAACTTCTCAAACCAGGACATGCCACAACTCCTTCCCCCTGCTCTATTCCCAGTAGTAATCCTCTGCAAATAGCTAATGCCTTTAACAATTACTTCATTGAAGCTATTCAAAGTTTAACTCAAACTCTAGTTCCCATGACCCCCACTCCTACACAACACACTAACAGTCCCGTTCCCTCCCTTCATTTGTAACCTGTACCAACCTCCTTTATCTGCAAACTCCTTCAAAAACTCAAACCCTGCACTCCCTCGGCTGATTGCCTCCCAGCAGAATACCTTCAAATTGCAGCCAAAGCCATAGCATACCCTGTTTCTATCCTGATAAACAGATCCGTCTCTGAAGCCTACATCCCCTGTATATGGAAATTCTCTCATATAATCCCTTTGCACAAAGGAGGTAAATCTGCTGAAATTTCCAACTACCCGTCCTATTGCTCTACTCTCCCCACTAGCCAAAATTATGGAAAAATGTATTCACCATCACCTAATCCAGCACCTTCTCCAAAACAACTTGCTTTCTAACTGCTAACACGGATTTAGGCCATTTCATAGCACTACTTCTGCCCTTTTAACTTTTACTGATTGCATAAATAGGAATCGTAACAATAACTGTCTCTCAGCTGCTCTATTTATTGACCTTTCCAAAGCCTTTGATATGGTCATTCACCACCTACTTATTAATGTGCTAAAAGCCCAATCTCTTGACCCACAAGCAATCCTTTGGTTCAAATCTTATCTGGAAAATAGACAACAAGCAGTACTCTGGGACAATAATCTATCCACACACCTCCCAGTGAGCACTGGAGTTCCTCAAGGTTCTATCCTAGGCCCTCTTCTTTTCTCCATCTTTATTAATGATCTCCATACTGTTTTTCCACAATCCACCTGTATACAATACGCTGATGACTCTACTCTTATCTGTACTGCCAAGTCTTCTTCCTCTCTCCACACCCTTACACAAAATGTATTTAACACAGTTGAAAAATGGTTCACCCAGTGCTGCCTTCTTCTTAACCCCAAGAAAACTAAGCTACTACTCTTTACTCCCACCATAAAATCTCCTCAGTTCCACTTCACTATTACCTCTGACAATGGAACCTGCATTTCCCCTGATTCTACTGCTCATCTACTTGGTATAACTATTGACCATAACCTCACCTTTGATACCCATGTTAATAATATTATAAAAACTGTTAATAAAAAATTAGGCTCCCTGTATAGAATAAAACCCTTCCTTACACCACTAGCTAAGAAATCCATTGCCCAGACTCATCTTACTTCCACCCTATTCTATGCATCTGCCATTTACACCAATCTATCAAAGCATAATCTCACCAAACTTGAAACTAGCTACAATAACATAACCAGATTTGCCACTGGCTCTCCGTACAGAACCCATCACTGCCTCAACCTTAAACAACTCAAATGGTTAGAACTACAAAATAAACTACAATACAATCAACTTGTGATTGCACAAAAAATCCTGCACCATCCTACTAATAGTCCCATCCTCACTAATCTGATCTCCCCTTATAAAAATCTTTCAACACTACGCTCAGCTAATAAGCTACTTATTGCCAGCAACCCTTCTAATAACAAAGCAGGCGACTCCCTCTTCTCCAATGTTGTGGGTAGAATCTGGAACAAACTTCCTAATACACTCACCTCACTCTCATCCTCTCTAATATTTAAAAAACACCTTAGAGACCACCTTAAAATACATTGGCTTTGCCCCTGCTCAAAGCCTGATTGAATCTACTTTTCTTCTCTCCCCTCCCGTTTCTTTTTCTCCTGCTTCCTTAACAATTACCCCCCATATCTTATGAACAACACTACTAAATAGTGCTAATGTTCTAATGCTTTAGATTTTGATTGACTTCACATGAACCCTACTTAAAGCATTAAGACTTGTTTATTTCTTTCTTCTACTCTAATGAAACCTTACATTGTTCACAATTTATTAATTTTTTCTTATCATGTCTTATTATGTAATGTGAAACTAGTCATTTTTAGAATATTTTGAATGTATTAATTCACTCATGTTGGAGCTTTTCTCCTCGGGCCTCTACTGAAAAGGGATATGTATCCAGCTAGACTAGCCCGGTCAACAAATGTAAATAAATAACTAAATAAATAAAATCTTTGTCTTTATGCAGTGTTGATGCCTGGGAAGTTTGTACATTCGCTAGATTGCCTGTACTTTGAGTTCCAGCTCAGCTGTTTAAAAAAAACAAAGTTTGATCTTTGCTCCTTTTTTATGAAGCCATAGCCCACCCCTATGGTACATATGAATTGGTGTTTCTGTATAATTCGTTGATGTTTCTGTATAATTCTACTAAGTGTTCTAATCACATTTTCTTTCTGCATGTTCTTCGGCAACATGGCCTTTCAAGCTTGATCCCTGCTGTAAGAAAAGCAATAATCACAGTTACATAGCAAATTACTGTAATATAAACAACATTGTTGGAGGTAGTCTGGTTTACCTAGCTTCTTGAGGAAATGTGTGAAAATTTGGAGATCGGTGAGTAGAGAAACTTGTTGTAGCAGCCTGCAATGGACAACAGTATTGAGACTGAGCAAGAACAGTGTGCACGCTGGTTCAGAACAGTGAGAGTAGGATATGCATAGCATGAAGTAAGGAATATATTAAGTTGCTTCAAAAAATAAATAAATAAAGGCATACCTCCAATGAATATGTGTATACAAAAGCAGTAGTAACCACAAATATAAGGATACAGTGATATAAGAAATAACAAGGCAGAAGACTGCAATTGTATGTGATGCATATATGAGTATTCTTTATGACTGGAGTATTAATTTGCAGACAGAGCCAATTGTGTCAGTGGCTGAGGTGAATTGTAATCTGTGTCTGTTAGGCATGTTTAGAGGAATACTTAAGACACCTTTATAGTATGGATTGCTAAAAGCATTTTTATAGCATGATTTACTGGTAAAGTACTGTTCAGGTGACAGGAGTAAGGAGAAATATTTTATTTATTTATTTATTTGTTTATTTTATTTTACATTTGTTGACCGGATTAGACTGAGGGAACACTTTCATTGGCACACAAGGCAGACTGGAAGCTAATCTGCTGAGTACTGTCATGCAAAGCTGACTAAATGGCTAAACCTTGCAGGGCAGGAAATGTGATTTACTAGCTGAGGGTTGGAATATGGGAGGAGTAACTTGAGAAGGAACAGAAGCAGATCAAAATTGAATGACTAAAAAAGTCTAGTTTTCTCAGCAACGAGCTGCTAGTTGTGGAATCTTTTTTCACAGAATGTGTAACACATCCGCCGGAAACACATTTGTAGGAGGCACTGCATGACAGTGAATTTTTCTTTCACTGAGGCCTCTCAAAGTTTGCTGCTGTCCTGTGTTCTTCCAGTCTAAGTGAATGGAACTGCCATGTCACAGCCCAGCTATGGGCACTGTAATCTCAGAAACAGTGGACTCACTGTGTATCACAGGGAAGATTTTTCTTTAGAAGGAAACAAACTCTCATCAGGATATCTGCCCCCAGGAGGGCAGTCAGGGTTACAAACCGAATAAAATTACTAGTGAATACTTCTATCTGGTACATACAGGTTTGTAATGAGCCAAACTTGAGGAAATGTTAAAAAATACATCTTTAATTATTTTCCCGTTGTGGTCCTTTAAGCATGCTGTTAATATTATCAGGTGCTGTTTTTGCTGTTGTTTAGCACTTTCAGTAATTGATCTGTAGAGATAATTAGAGTAGTAATGAATTCTGATGTTTCAGGGCTTTTTTTTTAATAAAATTATTTTGGTCCCTTCTGGTTTCATGTATACCATCCTGCCCCCTGTGCAACATGTCCATGCCAAGTCTGTCAGCTATTTTCCTACTCCCCCACTACTTTGATGTTGCTGGGACCAGTTGCAGATCTTAAGGGTGTTCTGGGGGCTCAGTCTTTTGTGCACCCATCCAGTGTTTTTATTATATATGCCCTACCCACTTTTCCCTTTCCCCACACTCATCGGTTATGTCCAAGACAACCATCATAGGACCGTACTTCCATTTATGAATCACCAGGGAGCACCCCCCCAAAGCATGGGCACACGCATCCCTTCCTACCAGGGCATCACCCAATCCACTAATTGAGTCTGAGTTGGCTGGACATTTGTCAGGGCTTTATCCCCCCTATGCCACCAGAGCAGCTTCGATTGAATGGAAGGTCTCAAGGATGAATTTGGCACTAAATTTGTTCACAAGTAAACTGGCAATGTCAATTGGAACCGAAGAGGTGGCCCCATTATGAAGGCTATAATTTTTTAGTTTTCTAATATTGCTAGTTAAATATCTATACTTATCTTTGGCTTCTGAGGCTGCCCTAAGTTTACCGGCTTCTTTAGTGGATCTGATAATGTTCTAAGTTTTTTTTTTTTTTTTTTTAAATCCTTTAGAGAAGTTAGTTTGATTGAGGATTTACTAAATAATTTATGGAGTTTCTTTCTTTTGTGGTATAGTTTTATAATGATGGACTACCGGTGTAGGTTGTTTTCGGATTTCTCATAATAATTTGGTCTTGTAGGGATTGCTAGCTCTATGCATTTTATTAAATGGATGTAGAATTCCTTAGTGAAACTATCTAATGTATTAAGATTTGGGGATGTGTCATTATAAGAGAATTTTGATTTTTCATCACTTATGTTAAGGTTTGCTTGTTTATAATCCGTTAAATTCAGTGGGGTTTGCTGTCAGAGCTTTTGGCAGTTTAAAGGAGAAGCTGATGGGTTTATGGCCAGACTTCATTGGGGGAAGGATATACCAGAGGAATAGTGTAAGAGGTAGCCATACTTGAAAGAATCAGGTCAGGAATGCTGTGCCTTTTTGTAGACTTATTTACCACCTGCTCACAGAAATTTTAAGTCTAGGAATTTTTGAACATATCCATCATTGGAGGTATAGATGTTCCACTCGGTCAGAAGAAGGGAGGTTTGGCTAATAGGAAGATTTTTAGAACATGGTTCAATGCCTCCTTAGGGTTTGTACTTTGTTTTAGAGACTTTAAGCCTGCCTTATTTTTTGTACTGGTTGCTTCTGAAGAGCTGACATTTTTTTTTCTTGAATGACTCTGTTTGGAGAATATCCCTTCTGTCCAGAGGATTTCTGAGTTTCAAACCATTTCTGTAGAATATCCTTACCATTTTTTCCATGAGGTTCATGTTTCATTCAAGATTGACCATTCCTTTATGCCAAAGGCAGCTAATGAATTAGTAAGTCTGCAGAGAAATATTCCCATGTGTTAATTTTCTAGGATTCCAAATTGTTGAGTCAAAATGTTTTGAAAGTCTCATTGGTTAGATGTTTTTTTCAGTGCATTAAGTTTGCTGTATCTCATGTGGAAAGCAGTTGCATGGTTGCCCTGCAGTGTATTTCACCAGGGCCATAGCTGTTTTTGAGGTCTTCTTTAGGAAATTCTCAGTATATGATATCTGTTCAGCTATTTTATTTGTCATATTCGAATACTTCTGCAAAGTGCTGCAATTTGAATCTTGCTGCTAAGCTTGAAGCATACTTTGAAGTCACAGTGCTTCTGACTTAGGGCTTCCCTTCAGGAACAGTTTAGAATGTTGTCTTTGAGGTTGTGGAGGAAAGACCCACTTAAAATATAGTAAAGGTATGTACCCACCATAAAAGCTTTGTAGGAGTGGATCCATCCTCTAAAATGACCCATCCTTTCTTCTGCCTTGGCTGTCTTGGTTATGGTTTCTTTGTGTACTGGCTGGCCTCAGCACATCTACCTCAGATTTGGGTATTGAGGTTTATTATGGAATAGGTGGGGAAGAGTAGAGCAGACTGGAAAAGGTTGGAGTGCCAGGTGGTCACAATGTCTACTGCCTTTGTTGCTTAGAGGTTGTGAAGGGTCTACTCACTTCTGTAAGTGCCATCATTATGACAAGTTTACAGTTTTTGATTCATGGTTACTAGGCTTGTTCACCCTGGTTCAAACTAGCTGTTTAGGCAGCACTGATGACTGGATCTTGGAAGAAGCTTTAAAATGATGGCTGTCACATCTCACTAAATCTATAAGCCTCAGTCCATAATATGTAAGGAACCATGTCTGTTTTTTTATAACCGATAATATGGTGCTCACTGACAAGAGTTAGAAAAGAGTGGTGTATTTAGCCTCCTGAATTAGTTGTTTGTACGTATTAGGAATCCCAGGACTGCTGTCAGCTAAGTTTGACTTTTAAAATAACAGGATGCACATTTCTGTCCCCCATGTCCTGATGTGCCACTACCATCCTTTTGGACTAACCCTCATTAACATCATTTTTAAATTGATCTTGAGCCAGGGTGCCCATCTCCTTACTTTCTGACGAGGGCACATATGAGGACAGAGAGAAAAGCATTCAAACTTTTATATACACACTGCCAAAAGTTTCTTTTGAAGCAGACTGCTTGAATTTAGGAACAGAACAGGTTTTCGCTGGCTTCACTCTATGAATGGAATGTCTGGCAAATCTCAGGAAAACATTTTCCAAATGGACTTACAGCTGCTTTATCTTTTGTCATCAGGTGACTCACAACCCACTGGGAAAATGTTGCTGTCAAAGCCCCTGAGCCAAGAGAAGTGGCTGTTACCAGTACTGCTTCAAGAATGTGTCCACTGTGGATGTAACCGCCATGGTCACTTGGACTTCAGTTCACACTTGGATCCCAAATACCCTTTGACCATATCGCTGTGCCCCTCCATCCAAACTCGGCTGTTGGAATTCTCCATATGTTGGACAAATACATGATATTTAAACTTTGTAGGTATCAGCATGGCATTGTTTGTTTTTCATTCTTGAGTCACATGAAGTGTGCTTGTTCAGTAGCCGGTAGTGAATTGACAAGCTTTATAGCTGAGTGCTTTACCTGGTGTTATGCACGATCTCATATAGTAAGCCACTGTTTGGAATGTGCACTCATGAGCATGGAATCTTCATGAAAACAATGCAAGGGTAGAATGGGGTAAAGTGTAAGCCCATTTGTAGACCCACAAAGGTTAGTACTGTCTTAGATAACGGAGACACTTAAAGAAGTATCTGCTACTTCTATTGTCAAGGGGTCCTCCATGATTTTACAGATGAATCCATCCAGTCTGTTTGTTATAACATGAAATATCTTGTGCCCCGAGCATGCATGTTTTTTTTTTTTTCTCTGGTGCACAGTGTGACATTACATGCTGTCTGTATACATGCATGTAGTGCTTGAGCCCTCCAGTTCTTTTCTGTGACTTGGATAGATGAAGAATTTCTGCATTTCCTGGCTAGGTGAAAACCTGTATATTGTGCCTGTAGGTATTATTTTAAGAGCTGACACCTTGACTGCATTGTATCTACTACCATGGGGAAGAGCACAGCATAATACAGTGCTGTAAGTGCCACATAGTCTACCCTGCCAGTCAGAGACATTGAAGAGAGAGACTGTTCACCTTCATTGCTAACAAGAGGGATGGTGATAGCTGAAAGCATTTTGTGCATGGAGGTAAGCTGCAGGGAACTATATGAGCCTCAGACCATAGCCAAAGCAGTGTCATTTTCACAAGAACCAGAGCTCAGAGAGCAGTTTCAGAGCCTAGCACTTCTCAAGACAAGTGCCTTTGGTAAAATGGCCTTCTTTGTTCCAGGTGTTGAACTCACAGCCAGTTAGTTAGGGCTTAAGATTGTATCAGTTTTCCATTTCAATAGAGAGCAAGACCATTTGAGTCGTACCTTAAGCTGCGTCCCTAGTGTGTGTTCCTTGTTGCAAGCATCATACAACATCTTCAGTTGCTCAGTCTGAGTTCAGCACCTAGCCATCCTGATCTGGGACAGCTTTGCCTCAAATAAGGTCGCAGGTTGAAGACACTTAAACCAAGGCCTCCCCATGACAAGTCTTTTCCTAGGCCCTGTTTTGTCTGTTGGTCCAGCTTGAGGGGAAGTGCTGAGTTTTCATAGGTCATAAGTGTTTACTAGGCTTAACGACCACAAGGGCCTTTTTAAGCCTAGTCATGCATCCCAAATCTCTGACAAGTTCTGATACCTTTGATAAGTGCAAGCAGGGTTTGGGAGATGAAACATGTTAAGGCATGATTCTCAGGAATTAAAAGTCTGTATGATGTTTGTCTGTTGGGGGCTGAAAGTCTTCCAGATTGTAACTCAGAACCCTCAACTGTTTCTTCATCTCTCTGAATTCTAGTCTTCCATAATGATTCAGGCCTGGGAAAAGCTTCCAGACATTCCTGAGACTGATTACATGATGGACCCAATTTTCTTTTTTTCTTTTTTTTTTTTTTGCAATCTTCAGGATAGATTTTTTATACGGTCTCTCTTAATTATAGTTGTCCCAATTAGGTGGTCTAAATGCACTTTGTGCCTGTGCAGGATATAGAAGCTAAGGCTGTCCTTCAAGGAGTTCTGAAACATTCCAAATGCACAGTTTAAAGGAGATGGTGGTGTTTAACCAGGCTGCTCAACACCTGATAAATGATCTTTTAAGGTCCAAATAGACCCTTGTTGCTGTGGAGAATAACAGTTGCACAACCAAAAACTCCCTCGTTTTCCTCCATACACAGCTATCTCTGTGAGTGAAAAAATAAGAGCTGATGCCATTTTCATTCATTCCTCAACTGTTGGATTCAGATCTAATCCTCTGATCTGAGGCAGAAGCTTATTCCAGCTCATGGAACACTGAAACTCCCAAGCTCCTCTCTTTACCTACAATGCCGTAGTCACCTAACATACCTTGGATCTCATTTGCCGCCTTAGCATACGAGGTGTTCACTACTTACTCTTGAGCGAGCATACTTTATTTCTGTGAGTTAAAATTATTATATATTATAATCTTTCTTGTGATTCCTCCCTTTTATTACCCTTCTGTCTGTGCCCTTATTTTATGTACAAAAAATCTTTATATATTCATACTTAAGAGTATTCCTTAAGTACCATTTTTGGTATTTCCTTTGTGCTTAAGTACTTCTGTTTTACCATTGCTGGTATTTTTCTTGTTTCGTTTCTTAGTGCTATTTAAAAAAAAGGCTTTCACTCCCTTTGTAAATTTCTACTACTTGATTACTAATTATGGCTGAGACACCTTCTGGTTTTAAAAAGTGTGTGGCTTGCACCCATAAAATTCCAAATTCGAACACACACACACTGTGTGTCTATTGTGTAGGCCCATCTCACCCTGATTCTGACTGTGACATATGTAAGGCCTTCAATTTGTCAGCCTTGATAAGCAGAAAGAATAAGTTAATTTTAAGAGGTTTGCTACCCTCTAAACCTGCTTCGACAACCTCTGGGGCTCAAGGTCCCAAAAAAGTTGATGAGAGATTCTCTTCCTAAAGGGTCAAGCAAGAGATCTCTGGATCCATCTACCTCTTCAGCTCCAGTATCTGAACATCCCATTAAATTAGCTAAAGTATCAGATAACAACCACTTCAGATCCAAGACCTAGATCAGAGAAATCTCCTCTGATCTGATTATTTCAACTGCTACTAGATCCTATCTCTTCTCAGATACCTTCCCCCTTTTTGGAATATTCACCGAGGACACTGTAGACCAACTTCTACAGCATCATCTGTTTGATCATCCACGAGTCTGACAGAACTCTTTGTGGCCAGGATAATGGAGGAAATTCCTCAGGATGCAGTTTCAAAAGGGATTTCTTTTGGATCTGACCCCATCGGGTCCTGAGTTCCCTTGTCAATACTGCTCCCCCATTATTGGCTCCTTCTCTGATTTGACCTTTGGCTTTGGAGTGATCGGATCCAAAAGTCCCGGAGTCATCTGCCTCAGATCTGAAGATGCTGGCATCTTTGACTCCAGTGGAGTTATTGACTGGTCTGGCTCTGAACACTTTGGATCAGGACGACTCTCTGAGCCGTAGTTTCGGCGCTGGCTCCAGGGTGTTGGAGTAGACTCCGAAGCTGTCAGAGCCTTCTCTGCCCCTCAGACCTTTGGAACTAGACATGTCAGCTCTGACTCCTTCCTCGAGTGGTTTGCCTTAGGGGTGGGAGGATCACATGCTTTATTGGATCTATCGGTTTCTTTTTCTTCGAGGCATTCTGCGTTCACAGTAGTGGAGAGAGCTTCCGCTGTCCGCAGAGTTCAGACTACTCTTCCCTCTTCGATCCTGACTACCCAAATCCATTTGACTCTGCTTTCAGGGCCTCAATCAGCTGTGCCACTCTGATAGCCATCCCAAACCAGTCTACAGACCACCCAGCAGGGTATAGTAATCTCTTCTGATACTTCACTGGAGCATCTCCCGAAGAAGCTCTCAGGAAGAGGAAGTATAAAAAGTAGCACTTAGAGACTTCTTTCACAGAATATACTGACTTTGATGAAGGGGAATCGTATCCCATATCACTACCCAATGATGTCTCATTTGGAGACATCTTAGAACTCCTAAAACAAAGGATGTTGGTCCCCCAACAACCCTTCCTAAGAGGAGTCTGTATTCATGGAGGCCTTTAGGATTGGCCCATCTACCTCCTGGGAGAGACTGCCCACCAATGAGCTCATTGATTTGGTCTCTCAATGGGCATGGAAGGAACCTGATACAATTGAGCTTATCCCTAAGAGAACAGATAGAATCCTGGCACCACTGAAAGATGGAACTTACTGAAGCAAGGGAGTACCAGTTGATGCCATGGTCATATCAGCGGCCACTAAGATGGAACTAGCGGAACAAAGTTCCTCTGTCCACCTCCCTAACAGGGAGTCTAGGGCACTGGACAGATTTAGGAAGCATGTCTATGCTTCAGTGACTCTTGCTGTTGGGTCACTGAACAACTTGGCATATTTTATGAGACTTCAGAGGGATTTGATTAAGGAACTTTCCAGATCCCTAACTGGGACCATATCCTGCAAAATAGAGGGCACTATTTCCTCACAGTTGGCTACCTTTCAGTCCATTTCAAATTCACCCTTAAGGCTCATCTCCCATGCAGCTGAAGGTACCTCATGGGTGGCAGGTTCAGGCATTTCCATCAGAAGACATGCCTGGGTGGATGCTGTTTCTGTCTTTGCGAAACCCTTTAAATCTTCCTTCATCAGTGCTTCCTTTGATGGAAGTTCTTTATTTGGCCCCAAAGTAAAAGAAACACTCTAGGGTGATCAGGAAGGAAAATCCCATTTATGTTGATGGCTTACATTTTTTGACTCCTTAATGGACCTTTTCTAGGAACCAGCAAAGCAGACAGAAAATGTGGTTCAAAAAATCCCAAGGTCCCTTTCAAGATCCATGTGGAGACGGTTCCCCCAGGGGCAGAGGGGGGAACTGTAATGGAAGACACTGCCCCTGCGGCAAAGATGAGCTGCATAACCAGGGATATGGGATACCTTCTCTGACAGATCCTATCAGTGCTTCTGAAAGGAGGCCTGACTGTCTGACTCTGGAGGCATTCTGGGGTCAATTATCCCCGCACCAAAGAGCCTGGCTAGAAATTACAAAAGATTCATGGGTGCAGAGGATAATGTCCAGGGAGTTATATAATACCATTTCCAATCCTCCTCCACTAGTAGTAAACAAAATGCCTGATGTTCACCCAGTCAGAGGCAAACAGCAGCTGCTAGAAAAAAGTCATCCAAGAGGCCCCCCCAGACCAGAAGAGAGTCCGGAACTTATTCAGGATTGTTTTCAGTGCCACATAAAACAGGGGACTGGAGACCAGTTTTGGATCTCAGCAAAAATCAAAAACTATAAGAACATTATAGTGTGGTAGAATATTAAAACTAAAATTAACTTAGTAAGAACCACGCAAAAGCGCAAGAAGATGAATTAACTGTTTTAGCATACAAATGTTTAATTCACTGCTTTCATCTGAAACAGACTTCTTTAGAAACACCATTTAACTAAGAACAATATTATGTAATATGTATGTATATATACAGATCTCAACCAACCCCATCCTAAATACAATTAAAAGTAACTAAGAACTAAAAGTACATAAAATTACCCTCCTACTTCACATTAGTCATTTATTTACTTTAAGCCTTCTTTCCTTCAAAAAAACATTTACTATTTATAGTGTCATTTAATCCTGGAAGAGGATCAGCATTATTTGTATTTGCCATTCTGTTTTTCTCATCTCTAACTTGTTTTTAAAATCACCTCCCTAGAGTACAATTTTTCTTTAATTCTTTTGTTTAAAACTCTCATAGTCCTACCTGTATAAAAAGCCTGCCATCCAGAGCACAAGCTAATATATACAACTCCCTTAGAGTTACAAGTAAGTCAACCCTGTGCCCCAAATACTTTGTTCTAGATGTTCTAATGTAATATAAGTTCCTTCTTAAATAAATCTGCAAATGAAACAAGCACCACATTTGTATGTTCCTTAACTTTTATTTGTAAGAGCAGGGAGAATTTTAGTGTTATTGTTCTGCAATAATATTTTAAAAGTATTCATTTTTTGTAGACAAATAATGGGTGACTGCCTACAACATTATAAATTTCACTGTTCCCTTCCACAATTTTCCAGTGGTTGCAGATAGCTTTACAAATAGCAAAATTGTCAACAGACATGTCTAAAAAACAAACTGGCATTTTATTAGTAAGTTGCCTACTACCTTTGATTTTGTCAAAGGGCTTTGTTAACGTAGGTGCAAAACAAGTATTCTTTTTTGAACTCAGTTGATAAATAATCCTTATTGTACACAAAGTTCTGAAAGGTCACGGTTCAGTCCATCTTGCCTTTTCTGCACAAGGACAGCTGGATGTTCTCAATAGATCTTCAGGATGCATACTATCGCATGAAGTTGAACATATGGTCCAGGCGATATCTGCATTTCCAGATGGAAGACAGTCATTACTAGTTCCTAGCTCTGTCCTTTGATCTCACTACAACTCTCACCAACTGCTTTCATCTGGGTATTTTTGTCATTTACAGCAAATCTCATCTCGAACCAACACAGCTATTAGAATTCATCGGTGCCTTGTTCAGTACAGTTACTCAAACAGCTTCTCTCCCTCTGTCCAGAGTTTAAACTGTTCAGTTCCAGGTCAAAAAGATCATTCAGAGCTCCTGTTTCAGCTCTACTGATCCTCCAAGCTTTGGGATCCATGTCAGTGGCAATCATTCTGGTACTGTTGGCAAGGTACCACATGAGAATTCTTCAGTGGACACTCACAACTCATTGGCCCATTTTCCGTCAACCATTATCCAGTCAGGTCAAAATGATGCAAACTTGCAAAAGTTACCTTTTATGGTGGATATACTTTAGTCAAGTACAAGAAGGTTGTCTCTTTGTTCTCCCCAACCCAAGGCCATGGACCCCTCCCAGATTGGGTGGGGAGAGTACTTCTTGGGAAATATGGTTCCAGGCATATGGTCCCCCGAAGAGGCCAACACGCACATCAGTGTCCTGGAAATGAGCGCTGTCCTAATGCTGCAGGCCTTTCAAGACACTCTACCCATCAGGACTATTGCGATCCAGATGGACAATATGTCTATGGTCTGCTACATCAACAAACAAGGATGAACCAAATCTCACCATTTTTGTTGAGAAGCTGTAAGAGTATGGCATTGGCCAATCTCATCCAGTCATTTTCTGATAGAAATGCACATTATGAGGAAGTCCGTCATGACTGCAGGCAAGTTTAGCAAGTCTATTTTAATGCCTCATCATTGCCCTGATCCCCCCTCATTGGGGGAGTCACCAAGGGATGCTCTACTTCAAGATTTTCCCTCCAGTTTCCTTTATGCCCCGTTACCCCTTATCTCCAAATTTGTTTCAGTAAGCTTTCCAACTGATGAACACAGTTATCCTCATTGCCCCTTTCTGGCCTCATCAGATCTGGTTTCCCTTCCTTTGTCCTTGTCATCTTCATCCACCCTGGATCCTGTATCCAACTTCAGACCTACTGTTTTCCCTGACAAACATGAGTCATCCAGACATTTTAGGCCTAAAGCTGACCGCATGGTTTCTCCAGTTCTGTTGAATGCTAAACAGCCCAGACTCTCCTCCCCTGTCTGTTACATTCTGTTATCTCATAAAGCTTCCACCAGGAAACTTTACAAAAGTAAATGGAAATGATTTGTTGTTTGGACACACACAAAGAATTTAGATCCTTTTTCAGCACTGATTCCTAAGGTTCTTGAATTTTTTAGCTACGATTTTCATTGAAGATGCTAGCTCCTGTACTCTGTACTGTTAGTTGCTAATTTTAATTTTCATATAGGTGTAAATAATTCAACCTTAGCCTCCTCCAAACCTTGCAAAGCTTTTCTCAGAAGAACTTTGCTACTTAGAGCACGATTAACAGATCCCACTTATTCTTGGGGTTTAAACATTGTTTTGCATTATTTAACCCAACCCTCTTTTAAACCATCAGGTAAGTGCACAGCAAAATTTTGGACCCGGAAAACTATCTTTGGTTGCTATTAATTTTGCCAGAAGAGTATTGGAATTACAGGCCCTGTCATCTAAACCTCCTTATTTGATTTTTCATAAGGATAGAGTATATTTACGAACCAATCCTTCCTTTCTTCATAAGATGGTGTCAGAATCCAGTATTAATCAAGTTATTAACCTCCCAGTCCTCTTTCCAAATTTCTCAAATAAAGGAGAATGCATGTTACATCTGGATGTTCACAGACACGTTTTTATCTTTACAGAACCAAAAATTTGAGGAAATCAGAACAATTATTTGTTTATTTTTTGGAATCAAAATGAGGCAAACCAGTTTCTAAAGTAAATTTAGCCAAGTGGTTGACTGATTGTATTAATGTTTGTATACAACAAAAGTGAGTTTGCCTTTACCAAGATGACCAAAAATCCATTTCACTAGATCTATGGCAACTTCTTCAGCCATTTTATCTAGAACTTCCTTGGATGATGATTGTGCAGCTGCAACTTGGACTAATCCTCATACCTTTATTTCCCATTACAAATTGGATCTGGTCTCTAAGGTAAGAGCAGCCTTTGGCTCAGCAGTGCTCAGAAATATCCTTCCTTAGAGTCCTCCCAGGATTTAGGTAGCTGGGGACTCTGTACCAACATATGAATGAAAATAACATCAGGTAAAAAAGTTATGTACTCACCATAACGTTCGATCTGTATTGTCCATTTTTATTCTTCCTCAGCTTTCCTCCCACCAACCCCCCTTCCTTGTGTGACTTGAAAAGATCGAATGATGCTGGAGGAACTACTGTTCCTTTGAGTCCCAGATTCTGTTATTTTATCTCTTTCTACTGCTTTGCAAGTATAATGGGCATCAAGCAATATCTGAGGTATGTTAGTTGACTAGGGCATTATTGGTAAAGTGAAGAGCTTGAGAATTTGTGTTCCACAAGTTTAAGAAGTGGCCAAGTCGGATCCAAGGATTGGATCTGAACCCAGTAGTCAAGGAAGAATGAAAATGGACAACACAGATGAAATGTTATGGTGAGTACATTTTTTTTCTACTCGTGCATCACATGCTGCTCCATCATATTGATCACTGCTGCAGTAGCATAAGGTATATGGGTTATTGTCTGCCAGATATAACAGCCGTACATCTTCCTAAGCTTCAGGACATTTTCCATGTGTTGAAACCATTAGGCAGTTCAAGATGAGCTAACTAAAAGACGTTTGAATGCCAAGTCCTTTAGAGCTTTCCAGCTGCTGAAGAGAGTACTCGGATACAAGTTTTCTAAGACTGAAGTTATGCCTGTACTGTTTCTTTGCTAGGCAGGTAAATCTCCATCAGAGGAAAGCTTTCCAGTGTTAAATATTTATTGTTTAATATTTTTCTTACTAGTAATAGAGGAGGGGACATAAAAAAACAAACAGAAGTCCATGAAACAGAATGTTGTTGCGTCTTTCGGCTTTTCCCGGTTAGGGGTCGCCACAGCAGAACTCCGGTCCGCTAATGATTGGCAGTTGATTTTTTCGTGCTGAGTTGCCAGCCCTAACGCACAACCTTCAACAAAGGTACGCCCACTCACGCATCTCTCCACGCAGAAGACATTCTAACTGAGAGTCGAACCGGTCAGCATCTTACTGTGAGGCGACATGCTACCGCAGCACCACCACCGTGGATGGATAGTTAATTTAAGGGCAGATCACTATCCTGGCCTGAATACTGTGGTCTCGCTCAAACCCTATCCTTAAGAAGAGAAGATTAACCATTGGTTAAGAATGGAGGCTTGTCACCCTTTCAGCTGTATGATTGGCAGTAATATGATTGGTCAACTGAGAGGCGTTTCTCAAAAAGAGGCTATTCATTGACTACCTTTAGCTTAATTCACAAAAAGAGCCTTAGGAAGTTATGATTTGAAGAAGGTTATTGCCAAAAGCGCTCGTGTGTATAGACTCCCGTTTTTGTTGAATGCTGTTTTAAGTTCATGTTTTTAACCCTGTACTACTATTAAAGTGATTTCTCTTTATAAATTTTAATACCGGGGTGGTGCACCTAGGAGTTTGCAGTTACATGGAACAAACAATGGCTCCCACAGTCAGTCTTTCTTCCAACCAAAAAAAGAAAGTTATGCAAACAGCTCTTGCCACCACAGCAGGCTATCAGTTTGCCTCAGCCACAGGTTGATGACTCTGCTTAGGCCAAATCTGGTTCCTCAGTGTCACTCGTCCGGTCAGGATAAAACAGGTGAATAGTTGTGGGTTCGGTTCAAGCAGCTTTATTATAAACAAACACATCAGGATTGAGGCTTAGTAACTTGAACTTAACTTAACTTATAAACAGACTCTCTACTGCACTCATACGTGTTAACACTTTGGCTGTTCTGTCAAAATGGCACTGCTGCCTGCGCATGGTCTCTGTTTATATGCACGTGCCTTCACTTTGAAATGTTTCTTAAAGTTACAACACATGCTCTGTTCTACATCCTCCCTCTTTGAGAAATGAGTCATACACTGAAAAATGACAACATTCATTGACATGCTGTTGTACAGAAATGTTCCTTTGACATCAATCATATAGAACTAATTACAAATGAAATAATCATGTCCAGGTTGCTGTGTATTTTACACTTGGTCTAGAAATACGACCTGCTCTTGTGACATAAAAATTAGAACTGGGCTTAGCAACAGGGACTGTCTTTAATGAATCTTCAGCTTTAGGGACATCAGGGACATCATCAGGAATGGGAATAGGTACTGGTACATGATCTTCAACAGGAACATCATCTGGGTTGCTCTGAGATCTAGAGTCTGTAACACAGGTAGGTTGCTGCAATATCGATTCAGTCACCAGAAGAAGATGCCTGCGGTTGAGGGTTCCCTCAGAGTCCACTAAGTAGGATCTTGGCTCAGTGCATACACCTCTCACTTGA
The DNA here is from genome assembly GCF_019279795.1 of Protopterus annectens. Classification (NCBI taxonomy): domain Eukaryota; kingdom Metazoa; phylum Chordata; order Ceratodontiformes; family Protopteridae; genus Protopterus; species Protopterus annectens. The sequence goes on along the minus strand of NC_056725.1, from coordinate 875,109,716 downwards.
CCAACTCGATCAAAACCTTTCATCATTTGCATCCTCATTATCTCACCTTTTTTCAGTGAACAAAGAAATCTGCTCATTTTATCATAGCTGGACTTCTGAAATGAATGCTTTTTAAATAGTTGGCATTGATTGCTCTGGTGTTTTTAGCATTAGGCACCAACAAATTGGAACTGATAGGCAAGGTTGTTCTAGTTTTCCTAGATAGACGTCACTGAGCAGGTGAGCCAGATAAATTGCCATGGGGTATATTTCTGAGATTAAGCAAATTCAAGAAGATATTGGTATTGTCACTCTTTGACTTTTCTAATAATTGCTTTGCAGTTTGTACTGCACGCTCAGCTAGGCCGTTTGATTGTGGGTATTCAGGACTGCTAGTAATATGGATAAAGTCCCACCTTTTTGCAAATTTTGGAAATAACTGACTGATAAACTGGGTACTGTTGTCAGAAAAAACATTTGAATAAGAGTCTGCCAGCACTAAGTAATTCTAATTATTCCACTCGAATACGTCAGTGGCTGTTGTTGACCAAGGTAGTTCAGGAATCTGGCTTAGCTGAAGTGGCTCTTTTTCCAAATGCGGTTTAGTACTATTGCATATTGAACAAGATGAAAGTGCTTTATCAATGTCTTTTGACAGAGAAGGCCAAAGTACTAGTCCTCTCAACCTTCTTTTGGTACCTTCGGAACCTGGGCGACCACGATGCAAAATCTGGATGTAACATGCTATAAGGAAGTAGAAATGACAACTTTGGGACCTTTGAAAATGATACCATCTTCCATCAACATCTCATCTCTATAAGGAAAATCTAATTGCACTTCTTTGGTACACAAGATTGCTTTGACGGCCATCCAACACCAGTAAATTGGTTGAGCTTTTGCAAAACTGGATCAGTCTTTGTATGATCCTTAGCTCATCAAATTACGCACCTCCATGACATCGAAGTCAAAATTCTCTTAAATCAAACTTTTCTGTGGTATTTCTGGGTGATCTGGATAAGCTATCAGCCAGATAAAGATGTTTTCTTTTTGTATTGACCATTTTGAAGTTGTACTTTTGTAATCTGAGCATCATTTTTTTGTAGTTTTACTGGAGCTGTATGCATAGGCTTCTTTAAAATAGTAACTACAAGTTGATGTTCAGTCTCAGTCTGGATAGTTCAGCCATAAATATAATCATGGAACTTTGAAAGTGTTAACATATTTGCCAAAAGTTCCTTCTCAGTCTGAGCATACTGCATCTCAATTTGGGTAAGAGTTCTAAACTCATAGGCTACTGGTCTGCCCTCTTGAAGAATAACTGCATCAAGACCGAACTTTGAAGCATCACAGGAAAGAATTACTGGTTTGTGGACATCATAGTATCTTAATGTAGGTGGACTGGCAATTTTCTGTTTTACGCCATCAAATGCTGCTGGTGGTGTTCCAACCATGACCAGGTAACATTTTTGCATGTCAGCTCTCTTAAAGGCACTGATAATTCACTGAAGTCCGGTATAAACTTGATCAAATAGTTAACCATACCAAGAAAACGCTGCAAGGCTTGGACATTGTCTGAAGCATCTCAATAATTGCTGTTTGTTTGGAAGGGTCTGGTTATAAGCCTGAACTGGTAAATAAATGACCTACACAAGTAACTTCTGGAAGCCTGAATTTACATTTCAGGGGATTGAGCTTGAACTTTTCTGAGGTTTCTGTCATGCTCTGCTTCACCATTACCTCCAACTAGTAAATCATCTACTATTACAGCGCACACGTAGCCTGAAAAAATTTGCTCCGTTACAAGTTGAAAGACTTCTGGCAGAATTTATTCGAAAAGGCATCCTGAGAAATCTGTATCTGCCAAATGGGGTACTGAATGTAGTCAGTAGTGAAGATTTGCGATCAAGCATTAATTGCCAAAATAAACTCTTTGCATCCAAGACAGAAAAAAACATTGGCATTTGGCATGAGGGTAGCAACTTCCTCGACTGTATGCATTGGATGGTTGGGCCTCTTTAATGCTGTAAGTCTCTTGGGTTAATACATATTTTGATTTCATCTGAGCTTTTCTTATGAGCAACTACTATGGAAGATACCCACTCAGTTAGTTGGTTCTGGGACTGGACAAATCACACCTTGCCGCACCATTTTATCTAACTGGACCTTGACTTTGTCCTGCATAGCTATTAGAACTTTTCTCGTTGGGCTGACCTGTGGGTCTAACTTCATGGAGTATACAACCTGGAAGTTTGCCTAGCCTGTCTTTGAAAATATCAGCATACTCTGTGAAAATAGCATTGGTGAAACTGAAACTAGGACATGTGCTGACATGATGGACTTCTTTAGTAAAGGAAAGCAGTTTCATTCTTAAACTGCCTCTGAGACCTAATAATGATTGCACAGGTCTTCTGACTACATAAAATTGCAAGCTGTAACTGTTCCCAGCTGAATAACATGAAAGCACTACTGAGCCTTCGGTTTGAATCTCGTCCCCTCCATAAGCAACACGCTTTGCACAATTGGCCAAATTAAGTTGTTCACCAGCTCTTACTCTAGCAAATGTTTCTGCTGACATAACATTGCACTTTGAACCAGTGTCTGCTTTGAGCTTCGTGTGTTTGCCATTTGTCAGGACAGTACAAAACACTTTGTTCTTTGCCAGCAAATCCACTGCATTAATCTTTTCACCAACCACTGATACATCATCTACATAGAAAGTAGAGTTGCAGTTTTCTATATGATCAACTTGCTTTTTTGAGTGACCTTTCTTAAAAATGAATGAGGCTTGCTTGACTTACAAAACTTTTGAAAGTGGTTTCATTTTTTACACTTGTGGCATTGCTGACCAAATTCTAAGCACTTTTCTCTTTTAAATTCATGATTGGCACCACAGTTATTACAGTTAACAATGAGACTTGACTTGGGTTTTGCTGATTCACCCTTTTGCTGCACTGAGCATGTCCATTTTACTGAGCTAGTCTTAGAACTTGCTAGAAAGTTGTACGTCCTCTCTGGGAATCCCACAGGTGTTGCAGCTGCCATGTGCTTAGGCCTTTTTCTGTTAGCCACATGCTGCATGCTATCTATGTTTCCTCTGGAAGCTGTTGAAATCATGCTCTTATCACTTGCAAGTATATTTGTGTGCCTTTCTGTAATCTCATCTATTTGAAAAATCTTTATGGCCTTGTTCAATGTTAAATCACTGTCTCGAAGCAAAATCTTTCTCTCAGCAGCATTATTAACACCACATACAAGCCTGTCTTTTATCAACTCATCTTTCAAATTACCAAATCTGCACGTTTTAGCCTTGTTTCTCAAGTCAGTAATATAAGCTACAAACGTTTCTCCTGGCTTTTGGTCTCTTGTAGAAAATAAGTGCTTCTCCAATGTAACATTTGTCTGGGGGATATACATTTCTCTAAATTTACGTTTCAAGCACGCAGGATCCTTCCTTGACTCAGCTTGTACAACAATGTGACAGTTTTCGCCTCTCCTGCATATACTGCTGGTGCATACACAAATGAATGCTCTCTTTCAGTGGCTTCTGACCCTGCTGACCCTAAGCAAAATAAATGCACTCCTACTTTCATATTTGTCAAAAAAAGCTGCTTGTATGAACATATTGTATTCCTGCTCAAATACTCTCCAGTTCTCTGCAATATTATGATCAAGCACAAGTGGAATGGGTCTGCGAATGCCTCTACCATATCAACACAGTAGTAAAGACCCTTGGAATTGTGTACAAACATACACACATATATGTTAGAAACTTATGCCAGAAGCTTGTAGCTATGCTCAGTAGCCCAACAGACTCTTCAAAATAACTGCACTTTATGAAATAAGTTTCTATAGCACAAGAACACTTTGAAACCAATATACTTTGCAAAACCACCTCTTATCAGTGTAAGAAACACTTTGAAATGACTTCACTTTGTGAATGAACTGTATACAGCACAAGGAACTTCTCAAAATGACTGTACTTGACGAAATAACTCTGTACAGTGTAAAAAACACTTTGAAATGACTGCACTTTGCAAAAATAACTCTGTACAGTGTGAGAAACACTTTGAAATGACTGCACTTTGTGAAATAACTGTACTTTGCCCACAGTAAACTGTTCAAAATAATTGTACTGTAATAAAGCACACACTGCAAATTCTTTGCACATACTGAAATACTTCAAACAACTCTAGTTATGCTCTGAATAGCTCTAGTCAATGCAAAATAGTAGCTCTTATAAAAAAACATGGTCGTTTATTAAAAAAAATGCAGCTGCCTTGCTTTTTCATGCTTATTTTGCCCTTTATTGTACTTGTTATGCTCATTTGACCTCTTATGTTTGTTATACTTTTCTTGTGCTCATTTTACTTTTAACATGCTCGTTATAGAAATCACAACCAACTCTGATCTCTCTCATGTATTTCTAATAATGTTATCAAATATCGTGGTTTCAAACACTTTGTTTAATCAGTTATGCTTTTTGTGCCTTTTGTTTTGTTAATAATGGGTTTTGTGTCTTTCGTTTAATTAATAATGCATTTTGTGCTACTCATTTCATTAATAATGTATTTCGTGCTTTTTGAATGCTGCTTATTGTTTCTTTACAAAATAAGTCATTTATGAGAGTTTTGTTTACCTGAAATTTGTTTCTGACCTTTTTCTAATCGTCTGAGCACTGTTTCACCCAACCTGCTCGATATGCCTTGACAGTTAACTCTGCACCTCATGGCTTGAAGAAGTTGCGCTCTGTATCCTGGTTCTGACACCATGTTGCTCATCTGGTCAGGATAAAATAGACGAACAGTTGTGGGCTCAGTTCAAGCAGCTTTATTATATACAAACACATCAGGACTGAGGCTTGGTAACTTAAACTTAAATAAACTTATAAACAGACCGACTACTGCACTCATACATGTTAACACTCTGGCTGTTCTCTCAAAATGGCACTGCTACCTGCACATGCTCTCTTTTTATATGCATGTGCCCTCGCTTTGAAATGCCTCTGAAAGTTATGACACACCCTCTGTTCTACACTCAGACCACTCATCTTTTGACACCGATCCCTCTGATGTAGTACCTATAACTGATATTGACTCAGGATTAGCCATGTCCTTGGTAGCTGTTGGCCTCCCCTCAGTGAGTAAAGGAGAGCCAGTCATTTTGCTTGTGGGAGAAGAGGCAGGGAAGTCTTTTCTGCTTAGTCTGAATGTTGTGCACATCCCTGGGAGAAGCTTCTGCTGCTGCAACTTTGTTGGCACCACTTTTTTGTGTGAAAGAAATGGAAAACAAACCAGAGGGTCTTATTCAGCCTGTTTATCCTTCTTTTAAGGTGATTTCTCACAAACGAAAAAGAGAGATCTCTTTTCCTGAATAGATTCAGGATGGTCACTCCAGACAGGAAAATGAAGGGACAGATGCAGGTTTTTCTCCTGATTTCTGATTCAGCTTCAAATAGGAGAGCATGATATCTGATTCTCTCTGTGAGGATTCGCCCTGTGAGGGTTTTTGTTTTTCTAAGACTGTTTCCAGAATGTTCCAGTGTTATCAGTGGGAATACACGGTTTCTCAGTCCCTCAGAAAATAGTATGAGCTCTCTTACAAGTGGAATTTCTAGAACCTTTCCCCATTCATCCTGTGCTGTCAGCAATGGAGGATGTGTGTGTCACTGCCTGCAGTTTTCCTGATGGTCAGTCTGCTGCCACTAAAAAGGCAGATACGTTCTTCAGTCTTTTAAGTTTTTATGTGCTCATCCCAAACTTGACCCAACAGCTATAGCTTTAGGTAATCCCAATTTTGCTAAACATTTAGGTAATTCCAATCCTACACTTTCTGACAAGGATGGTAAAATTGTTGATAAGTGTGGGGGGAAAGTGTATACTTCTGCAACGTTGATTTTCAGAATATTTTTGAATTGTCGGGATCATTTGTTAAAATTTATTCTGTCTAATTGTGAAAGAGAAATGTGTCTACAGTTTCTTCTTGAGAGAAAAAAAATCTGCTTCAAATGGTTTAGATTCTTATAGGTTCATAGGTAGGTACTAGGCTATCGGCCCAAGGGCCTAAATAAGCCTAGCCAACAAGGTTCCCAGGCTTATGCCACCCAAGAAAGTTATTTTCCTGTGCCACTGTCGAGCAGATACACAGAAGTGATCCCCGGGGTGTATTTCCTATTTCCCATCCACTCATCAAGATTTTTCTTGAAGAGTGCTAATGAAGAACGTTGCTTGACATAGATGGGTAGCCTGTTCTAGAGTATGGAAAGTCTCTGGGACAGGAATCTATCCCTCCAGCATGTCCTGTTTATTGTGGTGACAAGGTTTAGGTCCCTAGAGCATGTAGCTCGGAGGGATTGGGATTTCTTTAGGTGTAGCATCTCCAACAGCTCTGGGTTTGACATAGCTTTATATGTTAGGCAGAGATCACCTCGGAGTAGGCGATATGCTACGGAGTAAAGCTGGAGTTTTTTGAGGCGGTCAGTGTAGGGCATTTGTTTGAGGTCAGTAATCCTCTTTGTGAGGTACTTCTGTGGCCTTTCCAGCTGCTGCAGATGTCTTGTGAGGTACATTCCAAAAGGGGAGTTGTACTCTATAATGGGTCTAATGAGTGTCGAGTAGAGGGGAACCATTCCCAAGTCACAACCCGAGTTGTTTGCAGTGTGTATATATTAATCAGTTAATACTTCTTCCAAAGCTATATCCACTGGTATTGTTTTAAGGGGGTTTACTTGGCTGCATTCTCAAAATTTTTCAGAAGATGTGAACAATGAGATTTTAAATTCTCCTTTGGATAGAAATGTAGTTTTTGGTTCGTAGATGCTTGTTCATATCAAAGCACTGAATTCTCTGAACCATCTTTAGTCCTCTGGACCTTTTCAAGTTGTTACAGAGAATGGCACAGTCATGTAGTACATCAAGCAAGGGGGATCCATGTCTTACCCTCTTTACAAACTAGCCAGTACTAGCTTGGGGTATAGCTTTATAGAACAATCTCACTCTACAGGCAACCTACATCCCACCAGGGCAAAATTGTTTGGCAGACAAGCTGAGCAGGACAAATCTGGACTCTTACAAATGGAAATTAGATCAGGGGATCTTCCAAGATCTGATCCATCTGTGCAGTGTTCCTCTATGCCTCCTGTCTGAACAGTCAACTGGCAACTGGCACAATACATCTGCTGCAGGACTGTATGCAAACATACCTGGAAGACAGATGCCTTTTCTTTTTCATGAACAGGAATGTTCTTGGATGCTTTTCCATTGATATCCAGAGTACTTCTGAAGATTCAGAGGAAATCTTGAACATGCCCTTCTCTACAAAAAGATTCTCAAACACTTCACTCGGGTAATCAGAGCCTACTAATAACTTCCAAATCCCATAATACAGTAGGAGACTTGTTATTCTCATTCTATGTCACCAGATGGTGGAACTTCGTACCTCTCTCAGTAAAACAGGACAGCTGTGCATCTAGCTTTAAGCATAGCCTAAACAGATCCTAGACTACTGCTGGCTCTATTCTTGTTCACACCCTGAAACACACACACTCTCTTGCTCCCTCTCTGTCACTCTGATTTCTGCACTATCAACAACCCCTATCCTTCCAGCTCTCCTACCTTATCCTGTAAATGTAAATGAATCTTATCTATATTTGTATATTAGTGTTCTTTGCTCCTTTGTAAACGAGAGTTGTATATTACTGTATATGTAAATGCAACCTGTTTACTATTGTATAACACTCCTACAGAAATCAAATTATATTAACCTCTTTTTTGATTGTATTACCCTTTGGATGATTCTAAAACCCCTTTTCTACTGTTAAGACACGGATTCTTTTTTCTCTGTCAATTCTTCATAATTATTGTAATTGTTTGTAACTCTAATGGAGATTTTCTTCCTGAGCCTCCACTGAAAATGGACTCCTTGTGGTGATTCCTTTCTGGCCCAGGCAACAGTGGTTCTCTCTTCTTTTGGAAATGACCAGGTGCAGTAGCTTCCTCACAGAGGGGCTCTACTGGCACAAGAGCAGGGGTGTTTAATACACCCCCACCCCAGTCAAGTTCACCTGACTGTGGCTGAAGGATAGGGTTTTAATTTGCTTTAGGCACCCGATGATGTGCAACAGGTATTAATGGAGACAAGAAAACCGGCAACTAGAAAAACATATATTAGCAAATGGAAAAGTTTTCTAGTTGGTGACAACATAACCAACACCCTTTCAGGGTTTGTGTTTCTCTGGTTTTACATTATTTGGGTAGGTTACATACTATGGCCTTTCTTACTTCTCCATCATGGTTAATTTCTTGGCCATTTTAGCATGTCTGCCAATGGATCTCCTCTTTTAATGCATTCTCATGTGAAAATGTTTTTGAAAAGAGTTTTGTATAAGAGACCTCCAAGAAAAATGATGGCTCCTGCTCAGGTTCTTAATGTGTTACAGAAGCTAACACTTGCTGTATTTGAACTAGCTCATGTAGATTACTTGAAGTTTTTAACATGGAAGATTGGTTTACAGATTTCTCTGATCTCTGCATGAAGAGTGTCTTAGTTGTAATTGGTATGTCACCCCTATCTCATTTTCCACAGCGACATGGTTTCTTTAACTAATAATTCTTTTATGCTTAAAGTGGTATACAAGTTTGCTTTGTCAGTCTGTTCAACTCCCTGTTTTCTTTCCTGAACCCAAAAATGGGAGAAAGGGTACTTCGCACCCTGGATGTCCGCAGACAACTTTGGTACTATCTTGTCAGAACAAAATCTTTCAGATCAGTAGTTCATGTCTTGTGAAGGTAAGAAAAAGGGACAGCTTGTGTCTAAACAGTCTTTTTCCCCAAATGTTTGGCTCAGGCTATTACCTTTTTTATTCTCTTCACAACACAATTATTCTAGGCAGGGTCAAAACAAACCCTAGTAGGGCTTTGGCTTCATTTGTGGCTTTTTGGAAAGGGTTGGATTCTAGAAGGATCCAAGCAGCAGCAAGGTCCTCTGTGCATGCTTTTACAAAGAACTACAAGCTTGATTCCTTCTCTAAATCTAAATCTACCTTTGCTCAGACCCTTCTACTTCCACCTCCCAAGTGTTTTAACAAACATATTCAAACTTTTGGGCCCTCTGCCATTAAAATCCCACTAAGAGACCAAACTGTAGTCTCAGAGTTCTTGAGATAGACCGAGACTCTGCTGCTGAAGATACTAAATAAGCTATCCTTCACTTGGAAACGGACAGTGATTCCTACTTTTCCATCTACCTGGTTCTAACAAACAACTTATTGTGTTCTGTCTTTGACACCTGTGACTTTGATCATCATAGTCTCAATTTTTCAAACCAGATGGTGACTATCCAGGAGTTGTGCCTCTTCTGCCACAGAATACTTAAATGGTACATTAGCATAGCCTTTTCACATATCACTGTGTGGGAACCAGGTGTTTCCTACAGTTTAGTTTGTTGTGAATGAACATTAGTTACAATACAGTGTGTTGCCATGTGGACTTTAACATTCTTAGCATTTACCACTGTGTTAGTTGGGGTCCGTGTCAGATGATCGAGATTTCAGAAACTCGAAAGTCATACGGTCAAGACCATATGATGATCGAGTTTCTGAAAACTTGAATGTCAAAAAAAAAAAAAAAAAACGCAGAAATTTACCTTTTTTGTAAGGGGGGGCAATCCCTCCTGCACCCCCTGCAAATTATATGTACCAACTACAAGATCGCACTAAAATGCAGAAACGTGTAAATTTCCCGATCCGCACTGTACTGCGATCTCCATTCAAAAGCTTTGAGTTTTCAAAAACTCGATCATATGGTCTCAACCGTATGAATTTCAAGTTTCTGAAAACTTGATCCAACTGATAGGGACCTGTTAGTTGAGGTGGCTATAGCCTTGCAGGAGAAGAGTTTCCATGTGTATATCTGCATGGATGACTGACTCTAGATAGACCTCTGCAAGGACATTGCTGTAGCACCCATTGGGTGGTTAATTCCTTGGTTACAGTCCTGGGGGTGAAAATAAACTGGGAGAAGGCAAGTCTGACTCTGTCTGAGAGGATTCCCTGTATAGGCACAGAGATTGCATGTCTTCACTGTCATTCATTTCTATCCTTACAGCCAGGATCCTAGGAATTTCTGATACCATCACCCTCTGAGAGATGACAGGATGCATCACAGACTCTAGATCTGATTCCTACCACAGCTTCTAGGCTTGGTGGCTGTTGCATGTTTCATGGTGCCATTTGCATGCCTGAGCATATCACTGTTAAACTGACTATGAGGTTTAAGAGATGCTTGCTGATCACCTATTAAGTGCACCGTAGACAGAAGCATCAAACTCAGCATTTCACCTCCTGGACAAGTTAAGACTCTTTAGGCCTCTTTTAGAGTTGCATATTCAAACAACTCGTCTGCTGTAGGCCTCTTGGAGGAAGGGCACTCCTAAGATCTACCATTTTGCTCCTTGGGTGAACAGTCCTCCCCATGCTCTCATGTGTTCAGCAGGACAAGTGGGAGGCAGCTCTGAGGATGTTTTCCTTTCTTTGATATGGAGGAGATTCCTGTATGCCTTCTGCTGATCCTTTTCCTCACTGCAAAATATAAAGAAAGACAAAAATTGATTATTGTAACCCCTAGTTTATCAACAAGAGTACAGTTTCTGGCTCTTTCAGGTGTTTTAAAATTGACTGGAGCATCCAAGGGCCCTTCCAGTAAGTAGGCCTATTCCCTTTAATTAAAAATGTTTCTCCACTTGGGCCAGGATTACTTACTAGCTGACACAGTAGCCTATCGCAGGGACATCTGCAATTTGAACATCAATTATTCTATGATCAAGGTGCTTGCATCAGCTGTTTCTGCTCATTATGACTTTGTGGATGGTTGGATTGTGTAACAACTGTCTTTTTAACCAGCATGTTAAATAACAGTTACATATCTGTCCTTCTTAAAGAATATTTCCACTGCTTGGGACTTTCATGTCTGACACAGTTGCCTGACAGTAATTCATGCTCATTGGTTGTGTGCTGCTGAAGATGCATTGCAAAATTTCCTTTTTATGCCATTGATGGCCATCACTTTACTTGAAGGAACTAGGAATACGTATCTAATTTTTCATGAGGATCAGTTGTCCCTCTGGCCTAATCCATGATCTGGTAAGAAGTGGTCCATCTTTGATAATGTGTAGGACTGTATGCTGCAGGCAACTGCTTAGCACCTGGAATGTCTTCAGATTCCTACCTCATACCTTGGCTCTTATGATGCTGCTCCACTTCCATCTCTCCAGTTTTTCATTGGGCACAACTTTCCAGTCATGAAGTGATTGACTTCAAAATCATCTCAGGGTTTTGATATTTTTGTTAATTTGAATCTGTTCACTCCTTCATGCCACTAGTTGATACATTTCTTGAGGCAACTCATTTCATAACCTTTCTGTTTTTGGTGCTTTTTCTGAAGCTGAAGTAGAGGCCCTGCAGTCTGCTACAGTACCTGCTCCAGCTTTCCCAATATATCTTTGTGAGATCATTTCTCAGTCTTCCCATTTGCTATGGTTTCATCAGATGGCACTGTAGAGATGAGTACCTACCACAATTCTGTCATTGCTCAAACTTGTACTTCCAAGCCTCTGGACTTGTACTTGAGTTTTTTTGCTCTTATATAGTTTCCTACCTCTATAAAGGATCTCAAGAGCTTGAAATTGTTGTCTCAGCTAGCACTGTCAGATTCTACCAAAGGGGAAAAAAATCAAATTTAGAGTCCTCTGCATCACAGGACAAAGGGTCTTGGTGAAGGTAATGATGCTGGAGAATTAATCCACTCTGTTATGGTCTAACTGAACATCAGAAGAGAGAAAGTGAAGCTGCTGATTGAGTCACAAGAGATGTTTGTTCTGGTAGAGCTTCCACTCATTATCACCCTCAAGATAATTTGCCTAGGTCAGTAGAGCCCCGAGTCCCATCTTCACAAGAGCAAAGAGCTTGATTAACAGAAGCTGGAGAGGGATATGAGGGAAGTGAAAAATGAAATGCTGGCTGCACTCTGCTCTGGGGCCTGAAAAAAGATGCTATGACAGGTTTGCCTTTCCATCAGAGATAATGTAGTGTGCCTCACAGATGCTGTAGTATTTTCTGGTGCCAGCTTCATCTCCAGTTGCAGTCAGTTGCAAGACCTGAGGTCTTAACCACCAGTGACCCTCCAGCATTTAAAATTACCCTTCATCCGGTCAATGAAGCTGACACTGTCACTGCCCACGCATCCGGTTGTAGTTAGCCCTCTGCTTAAGCAGACACATATTCAGTATTGGTCCCCAGTCTCTCTGGGCCTGACTTGAAGTCAGACAGATTCTGCTTTTCTAGGCTTCCACACTGTGCAGGGACTGTGGTTTATCCCTAGAGCCAGGCTCCACATCACCCATTTGGAGTTGAAAACAATCTTATTCTTCTTGAGGAGCACTGAAACACTTCTGCTTCCAAGGCTGCCTACTTATCAGGCCAGGCAATCAGTCCATCATGTGTTAGCTAAATAAACGGAGGTCATAAGGGCACATTTGGTATGTAGGGAATTGATGTTTCTTTAGTACTGGATCAAAGACAGATGCCTTCTTTCCTGAGTGGGTCGAATCCCATGGGAAGTGAAGAAGCTGGTAGATTTATCTGTGATTTAGTCCTCTCGAAATGCTGGAATCTGAGGCCATGCCTAGGCAAGGCCGTCAGATATGAGACCCCATAGAGCACATACTCTTTATCCCCAAGAGAATGTGATCATTTTGCTTATCTTCTTAGTGTAGCATAGCAAGAAAGTAAATAGTAATAAATGTGCTGTATCATATAAAAAAATCAACCAAAACATAGCATCAGCATAAAATGAAATAATTTATTGTTAATAAGAGCTTTCATCCACAAAGGATTTCTTCAGAATAAGTAAATTAAAAAAAAAAAAAAAATCACTTTTTATATTTTTGAATTTTTACATCATCCAGTACCCTACAACAACCAGTAACGTGAAAAACCAATAAAGTACTCCAAACAATTATCTAATATAATTATTATTGTGTAAAAATCATTTGATATTAATTATTTCATTAAGACCCGGGAACATGTCATAACATTGTAAAATGGATTGCATTGAGAGCACAGAGTGATATACACCACTCTGGTTGCATTGCAGTTAGAATGTTTTGAAATCCTAATCAATCTATCATAGGATGGTAAATCAATGTTTAGCCTTTCCAATATCCACTTGCAGATACTGCAGAATCAGCATTTAAATACACCCTTAGGCTTGTCTGTAAAGAGTCTACCCACTGTGGTATTCCCATTTGCTAACCATTGTTGAATAGTTCAAATTTTTTTTGTAAATGAAATTATGCCCATGAAGAACAATTTTAGCTAGTTCAGCATTACCTGTCAAAATCTTCCAGTGTTCTGAAGTAATGGTTCTAATGTCTGAACTGTCCAAATTCATTTGTACAACAAATGTGCTTTTAAAAGAATTATTGTTCTCTGTTTTCACAAATGTTACCTTTGAAACCTGCTACCAAAACAGGAGGAAAATTGTTTCTTTTATTTGTCACCTCTTCTGCCATAACTTCTAGCTTACCTCTGTTGGTACCCCCTGTCACAAAACATATTAATTAAGTCTAATAATGTTTGATGAAATATAGTATCGGTGGTTATCTAGATGCCCAAATTATCTGAACTCTTGGAACATTGTGTTTAATAAATGGCGGATGGGCACTAGAATAATGTAAATAGTTGATCTGACGTTGCCCTTTTCATTCTTCCTCACTACTGGGTTACGGATCTGACCCTTGGATCCAACTCGGACACGTTTTTCAGACTTAGATCCCAGTCTTGAGCTCCTCCCACTGCCCACAATGCTCCACACTCTATAGCTTCCTCAGACCTTGTTTGGCGACAATTGGATACAGATGCAGATTCTCTATCTCAAGTTTTTGAAAACTGTTTTTTATCTGATAAATCTAAGTTTAACCTTTCTCTTTATTAATAATTTAATCTGCTTATTTTAGCTGGTAGTTTACCTTCTCTTACCTCCCCTTCCATTAGATATTGCAGGCATTAGGGACTGCTACCTTGTTCTACCCTTAACTGTTACCTTTTTCTCAGGGCCATTGGCACTTCTGTCTTCCATTTGCTCTGATACTGTTTTGTTCTGTATTAGATTTAGATTAAGAAACTTTTGAATTTCTAATAGTTTAAAGTAGTTATTTAGTGTGCTAATAGTTGTCTAATTATCTGAAGTTTAAACTTCATTTTTTGGGTGTGCAGAGTTCTTACTATGTGTTTTTGGTCTGTTAACTTTGACCGTGTCTTAAATTTAGAATAATGTCGGCTAAGCCAACAGGATTTAAGCACTGCTCAGATTGTGGACACAAAATTCCCCAATCTGACGCGCATAGTAAATGTGTCTATTGCTTAGGACCAGATCACCTGCTGTCGGCTTGTGACATATTTTTGAGGGATTTAATCCTTGAGCCATTGCCAGTCACAAAAACAAGTTAATATTGAAAGGACTTTTGCCTGCTTCTTCATCTTCTTCACCAGGGGCTCATATTGGGTCTTTGGAGTCCAGGAAATGCCATCAAAAGACCTTAAGGGCTTCCTCGGAGCCTCCATCAAAATCATCTAAGACCTCAGATCTGATCATGCCGGATCCAAGACCTACTACCCTGTCAGATCTGAAACGTTCCTTGGATCCAACTGGGACCATCACCACTGTTATTTCTCCTAGGCCATCCACTTCTACCTCATATCCTAAGACATTGGATCCAAGAGTTAGGAGCTGGATGCCCGATTATTGTATAAGAGCAGTACCTCCAGCTTTGTTCTGTAAGTTATTAGATATTCCCACCAAGCATTCAAGGTCTGCATCAGTAGCTTCCTCAAGGTCCTCTAGGAGCCTCTCTGATATTGATATGGACAGGATGTTATGGAGGTTCTCACAGCTCAAATCCAGATGGGGGCTTTGCCATCTGTGTCTCCTCTCAGATCCGTGACTGTGCCCGCTAAACTTACTTAATATTCTTAAACGAACCGTCCAGCAATTTTGGAGTCCCAGGATCTTAGACAACTAAGAGAGCTGGCATTGGATCCGAGGAAGCTCCCTTCCTCTACTCTGGCAGTTACCCTGACCAGCTGTGCTCCAATATCATCAGAAAAGAGTGGGTCCCAGATCCAAGAGGTTGGTGTCGAATCTGGGGGTAGGGATTCGGCCCTGATCTTGTGGGATCTGTCCTGTTCAGCTCTCAACAACTCGAATCTGATTCTGTCTGGGAACCATGGCTCAAGGGTTGTCCCTGTCCTCATTCACTTGACTGCCTCGGCTCTGGAGAGAGAGGGAGTGGGTTTCACTGTTGGCTTTCCAGATTGTGGAAATGGTTTTCTCCTCACATTGAGATCCGACCTTTATCATCTCTGGTCCTCCCTGCCGTCCTTCACTGGATCTGAGTGCTGAGCCCATCATGCCTGTCCAAGCTGAGCCCACCCCAATAAGCCTCTAAGATTTTCCCCCTGAGGGAGCCCCCTCTTCTTCTGATACCTCTCCCTGAACATCCCTCAGAGGAGATTCACCATAAGAAGACAAGCAAAAGGAGGCACATAGACTCCCTTATGGAGCCCCTCACCAAAGACGCAGACTTTGAGGGGGGGGTGATCCCAAAATCATCACTGGATGGCATTTCCTTTGGAGACATTGTAGAGTTCCTTAGAAAAAGAGTTGGTTGGTTGACTGAAACTCCTTCTTCTGAAGAGTTAGGGTTTTTGGATGCTTTCGGGATGGGCCTGTCTACGTCTTGAGTGTGACCCCAGCTGGTGGGAAAACTGATGTATTTAGTTTCCTGATGAGCCTGAAAGGAACCAGACACCATTGAACCTACTCTCTGGTGCCCAGCCAAATTCTTATTCCCCCCATAGGGACAGACCATATTGGATTAAGGGTGTACCCATAGATGACATGGTTTTGGCAGCAACTGCCCAAAAGAAGTTAGCTGAGCAGCGCTCCTCTGTCCATCTGCTGAACAGAGGGTCCAGAGTGATGGACAGGCTTGGTAAGTGCATTTATGCCTTGGCTACTTTTGCGCTGAGGTCATTAAACTATTTGGCACAGTTCATTTGTTTGCAGAGAGACCTGGTCATGTAGCTTTCCCACTGTCTTGCAGAGACCTTGTTGGCAGAAGACTTCAGGAAAGTGTCTTCCCAACTGGCTAGTGTTTATTCTGTGACTAATTCCTCCATGAGGCTCATCTCCTGTTCAGGGGAAGGTACCTCACAGCCAGCCAGCTTAGGTATTGCTATTAGAAGACATGTCTGGATAAGGCTTTGTGACTTTGCGAAACCCTTCAACGCATCATTTGTTAATGCCCCCTTTGATGGCTCTGCTTTGTTTGGGCCATCTGTCAAATATACTCAAACCCACAGAGAACAGGAAGGAAAGACTGCGTCTGCTGTGGGGATCAGGTTTTCTACCCCTCAGCTTACATTCTCCCTGACATTCCACCCAGTCAGAGGGAGTATGCAGTATTAGAGGTTCAAAAACTTCTGCAAAAATAGTCATCCAGGAGGTGCTGACCGAACAGAAAGGATTCAGAACTTACTCCTGCTTCTTTTTGTGCCAGAGAAAACCAGGAACCTGAGACCCATTCTGGATCTAAGCAACCTGAATCTGTATGTAAAGAAGTTAAACTTCCAGATGGTTATGGTTCAGTCCATCCAACAGCTGCTGCAAAACCACAACTGGATGTACTCTATAGACTTACCGGACAAGTACTATCACATCGAAATAGATATGTGCTCCAGAAATCATGTGCAATTCAGGCTGGGAACCAGTCATTAGCAATTCAGAGTTTTGCCCTTTGGTCTTGCCACAGCCCCCAAGGTGTTTACCAAATGCATGGCTGTAGTCACAGATCACCTAAGACTTGGAAAGACTCCAGGGCCATTAGCCTAGTACACACCTGTGAAAGGTTTCCAAGTGTTTCTATATCTAGATGACTGTCTTCTGACTGCCCCAACCAGGTATTAACTAACTCAGGTCGGGGATTACTTGTTTCAGATCTCCAGCTCTCTGAGCATCACCATAAATCTGGCTAAATCTAACCCATCTCCCATACAGAATTTGGAATTCATTGGTGCTCTTCTGGATACTACAAAACAAGTGGCATTGTTACCTCTTCATCACATAAGAACTTTGAGAGATCAGGTGTGAGTCATTCTAGATCCTCCATCTCTGCCTGCCAAATTAATACTTCATGCTCGGGGGTCTGTGGCAGCTGCCATCACTCTAGATGTCCTTACATTCACTGCTGCAATATTCTTAACAGATTGGATTCCCTGTCGTGGAAGCCCGATGTCCAGACTCTACCAAGGACTACTGTTGCTTTAAAGCTATGTCACCCAATTGCTTTCTGCATAGCATAGGGCATAAAGATGACATTCAGCCATACCATAATCTGTAATTCTTTGTTGCCAGTCCAAATATATATTTCACTGTTGGTCTGTTTACCTGCATCCGTTTTCTGCCAGTTGAATGCAGTTTCGTTCTCCACTGACTACATATGCCTGTTTGCTGAATTTTTGCAGCTGGAGATAAGTGCCCCATTGGGATTTTGTTTTTTCTTGTCTTGTGCTTCTTGGAGTTATTGTTATCCAGGAAGGATAAATGCTAGTTTACCAATACCTCTTATGTGGCTGATTCTTTGCTCCCTGATCCCAAGAAATCTGGCAGGTGTATAGGGTGCCTGAGAATTGTTATTTTTTTATATAGATGCCCTGCTGCTGACCCCTCTGTGGTGTCTGTAACCTCTGATAAGCTGTCTCATTTGCTTTCTTCGCCCAAGTTATTACCTTCTGGCAATGACAGCCGAAGGCTGGGTAAGAAGGTTTATACTTCTGCTACCGTAGCTGTTAGGGGATATTAATTATCAGACCCAAATGTCTAGGTATGTGTTGGCTCTTCTTTGTCAGGGCTGTCAACTTATTTCTGATTTTCCAGACTCTGAGGGTAAAACTTCCATTCTTTCCTTGCTGGAGACTTCCTGTCAAGTCGTTCATCATTCTATTAAATGTAGTTATGTTGCGGCAGATGCCCCTTCTAGGGCTGTTTTTGGTTCAGTGATGAGAAGGTATTCTTGGCCTTGGCTTCAACCTCTACCTCTACCTGATGATGATAAGGCTAAGTTGATAGATGATCCTGTGGATTCTAAGCTTTTTATTTGAGGAAGCTGCTGCTGGTTTGTTTAAGCCCCTTCAGGGTAAATGTAAGGCCTTACAGTTGCTTAAACATGTGTTTGTTTCTCCTGTGCCTAAATCTCAGAGAAACTACCCTGCTAAGCTGCCTTTGTTCATCAGCAATCCTGCCCTTCTAAAAAAAAAAAAGGTAAGAAGAGTGGCAAATGGGCTCCTTCTGCTAAGGCTACTCAGTTTTGTGGGACTCCGAAGCCTTCCTTTCCAGACAAACCAGGTGCCTCCCCAGCCACATTCCTTTTTCTCTTAGCCTTTCTCTTTCTGTTTGGCTTCAGATCAGTGAGGATTCTTGGGTTCTTTCAGTCATTCTTCAGGGGTGCTTTATGGTGTGGAAATCACATTCTCCTTTTATGTGCATTCCTCAGCCTCCTCGGGAACAACTTCCATTTTTCCCAGAGGTTCTTCAAAATCTCTTGCCTCAGGGTACTATTCAACAGGTTTCTGTGTCCCAAAGAAGGAAAGGGTCTACTCCAGATGATTTCTAGTGCCAAGGAAAGAAGGCAGTTGGAGATGTATTCTAGACCTCTCTCATTTAAACACTTTTTCAAAACTGCTTTCCTTTTGGATGTTGTCCCTTCAGATTCTGTTTCCTCTCTTGCTCCCTCAGGCCTGTATGGTGTCTGTGCAGCACGGGGATGTTTATCTCCATATTCTAATTCATCCTGTTTTCAGGAAGTTTTTGCATGGCATTTTCAGTTCTGTGCTTTGCCCTTTGGAAATTCTATTGTCCCCAGGGTGATCACCAAATGCCTTGCTCCTGTGATTGTTTTTGAAGGCTTCAAGGGATCCAAATATTTCCTTACTTGGACAACCTGTTGATTCAGGCATCCTCTCCAGAGACTCTTCTGCAAAATCTTCATTTTGCCGTTTTCCTTCTTCAGAGTCTGTGATTCATTATACATTTCAAAACATCTTCTTTGACTCCTCAGGATTGTTTTTCTGAGTTGCAGGATTCAGACAGTGCCAGTGCTGGCTTCCCTGCCCTCTCCAAAGGGTTTCTTTCACACTCTTCTTCCTGTGGATTCCATTACAACCAGTGAGTTTCTGAGAGCTCTGGGTTTCATTGTATCCATTATTCTGATGCTCCCTCTGACCGAACTTCACAGGAGGAAAGTTTGATTGGTTTCTAAAGTCAGTGTGGCTTCAACATGCACATCTTCTAGACGTTGTAGTTCCTCTACATCCTTGTCTTAGATAGGAACTTCACTGGTGGGTTCAGCAGTTGTCTCTGAATCCAGGGATCCCTTTCTTCCCCCTCGCATATTATTCACAGATGCTTCAGACATGGGATGGGGACTGACATTTGGCTCTGTAAAAGATCAGGGGGTGTGGTCACCTACTTAGCAGGAGCACATTGATGTCAAAGAGATAAGAGCTGCTCTGCTGGCTCTTCAAGCATTTCATACTCTTTTCTCTCCAGGACCTCTCATGGTGTTCACAGACAATACAACAGTGAAGCGGTATATTGACAAACCGGGAGGAACAAAATCTTATCTTCTTTGCAAGTTGGCACTTCTGGTATGACATCTTGCTGTCAAGTATCAATTGACTTTTCAGGCAGTTTATGTCTCTCCCGGTCAGAACATTGTGGCAGACACACTGAGCAGGTCCTTAACTCAGTCCTATGAATTGATGCTTCACGAAGATGTGTTTCTGGACATTATCCACCATTGAAGTATTCCTTAAGTGGATCGTTTTGCCTCCCCTCTGAACAGACAACTTCCTCTATTTTGTGCCAGAGTCCCAGGACATCTGATGTGGAAGGCGGACGGTCTCTCATTTTCTTTGAAGGATATGTTTATTTATGGTTTCCCTCTCCTTTCTCACATTCCAAAAGTCTTGTTCAGAATTCAGCAGGATACTCCAAAATCTTGTTGGTGACTCCATTTAGGCTGTGACAGCACTTGTTCCGTCTTCTTCTGAATTTAGCCAAGGATAATCATCACAAGTTACCTCACAGGGTAGATCTACTCTCACAGGACAAGGGATTTCTCATCCATCCTAAACTGTCCACGCTTCAACTGACATTGTGGGTGATAGGATTGTGACTCGTCATAGACATCTTTTATCTCAGAATGTGCTACAAGTCCTTCAGGAGGCCAGGAAACCTAATACTAGGAAATACTACTTATCCAAACCTTAGAGGGTTTCTATTTAGTGTCTCTGTCATAACCTGGACCAACTTACTGTGGATGCTCATTTGGTTCTTTATTTGTGTGAGTTGCTTAATGCTGGTTTGGACTGTTCTTCTGTTAAGGCCCAGTTATCAGATATCTATGCTTGTCTACCTTTTTCTTCTCCTTTAGCTTCTAGATTTGAGGTTAAACAATTTCTTAAAGGTGTCTTTAATATTAGATCTCCCAGGAAGCCTGTTCCTCCTCCACGGGATCTTAATTTTGTTTTGGAGAAGCTGAGTCAGGCTCCTGAGCCTGCTGCTTCTTCCTTGCAACATTGATCCTGGAAGACTGTTCTTTCGTTAGCTCTTACTTCTGCCAGATGGGTGTCCTAGTTATGAGCCCTTAAGGCTCGTCCTCCTTTTTTGATCTTTCATTAGGATAAAGTGCCCTTGTGCACTAATCCTCCTTTTATACCTAAGGTGGTTAATGAGTTATTTAATGAGTCTATTAATCTGACTACTTTTTTCCCCTCACCGCAAACGGACAGTGAGAGGGTGCTGCATACCGTGGACGTGCATAGTCAACTCAAGGTTTATTTGGATAAGACTAAGGCTATTAGAAAAGCTGATCAGTTATTTGTTTCTTTTCATCCTAGATTTCTGGGACTTGCTGTATCCAAGCAAACTGTTTATTCTTGGATTTCTAAGGCTTTTTTCTTTTTGTTACACTTTTCATTGCAAGAGCCTTCCGTCTTTTCCTGTTCTGTCAAGGCTTATTCTACTAGAACCATGGCTTCTTCTGGTGCTTTTTTTCAAGGGCTTAGATGCTAATTATGTTCTTGAAGCAGCTACCTGGACTTTTGTGCATATATTTACCAAGCACTACAAGTTAGATGGTATCTCTAAAGCTAGGGCTGGTTTTGATAGTGCAGTTCTTCATGGCTTTGTAGGGGACTCTACTGCTCATTCTCCCTCCATAGTTTCCTCTTGAGCTTTGGCACTCTCCCATGTGTTAAGAGTACTGCAGCAATGAGTGCAAGGACATAGTACAGTTGTGTAAAATCTTATCATAACTGTAGATGTTCTTGCCTTCACTGCTGCAGTATTTGCTTCCCGCCTTCCTCTTAGTCCTTTGCCTTCCTGGGTGTACAGATTACCCTATGGGTTCCTTGGACTGATGTTCCTACTGGGGCAGTCAGTTCTGACTGTGGTAGGCCTGAATGTCATCTTTGTACCCTGCGCTATGCAAGGAGCATTTGGGTGATGTCTGGTGTACCTTTAAAGCAACAGGAACCTTTGGTAAACTGTCCGGATGTCTAGCTTCCACGGCAGGGAATCCCGTATGTTAAGAATACTACAGCAGTGAAGGTAAGGACATCTACCTTCCATTAACAAGGTTTTTATGTGAGTTCTCCAATGGACTTTGGCTGTTTAGTGGTCTATTCTTTACCAGCCTCTATCTGTTCCTATCAAATAACATCGACTTGCAAACGTCATCCGCAATAGTGGCTTCTTTTGGATGACTTTTTTATTGACAGGCTATCCCCCCCCCCGCAGCCCCCATGATCATGGATGCTTCCCGGGTGGGGGGGCATTTCAAGGGAAAGATGGTCCAAGGCACGTGGACTCGCATAGAGACCAGGATGCATGTAAATGTTCTAGAAATGAGAGCAGTCCTCTAAACGTTGCAAGCCTTTCAGGATGTTCTCCCTTTAGGGACTGTTGCTGTTCAAACAGACATGTCAGTAGTCTGGTATGTCAACACACAAGGAGACACCCATTCATATCCGTTGTGCAGAAAGGCCATGAGGGTGTGGGACTGGGTGATACCTTCAGACCACTTTCTACTTGTAACACACATACCGGAGAGATCAAATGTTCTATGCAGACAGACTAAGCAGGTCCATTCTGACCCCTCACAAGTGGTCCCTCAATCAGTCAGTAGTGAACTTGATTTTCAGCTGTTGGGGCCAACCTTGCTATGACCTTTTTGCATCTCCTCAAAACAACAAGTGCATCAAGTACTTCAATCTGACCCCCCCCCCCGGAGGAGTCCACGAGGGATGTGCTGGTTTACAGTTGGCCCTCCGGTCACCTTTATGCGTATCCTACTCTACCATTGATCCCGAAGTTTCTATAAAAAGCCATTTTTATCCCTACTGGCCTCATCAGATTTGTTTCCCCTTTCTCTTGTCTCATCTGAAATATCGTCCATGGATTCTGGAGCCCAGACAGGACCTCCTATCTCACCCATCAGGGTCAAAATCGCAATCTACTCATCCTAGAACTGACCACTTTGTTTCTCCAATTCCTTTAATTGTACAAAGGTTCATAGGTTGATAGGCTATCTGCCCTAGGACATTTATAAGCCTAGCCAGAGTGTGTTTGGTTTTCTCCACCCTTTTAGATCTGTTGACTGTGCCTCTGTATAGTAGGTCACAGAAGGTAACCCTATTAAGGTTAGTTTACTGTACCTCTGTCTAGCAGGGACACACAAGAGATCCCAGGGGTAAACTTACTATCTCCCATCCACTTGTCAAGATTTCTCTTGAATAGGGTCAGTGAGGGGCTCTGCCTAACATGGATTGGGATTTTGTTCCAGAGTGAGGGGAGCCTCTGGGATATGAATCTGTCCCTCCAGCATGTCCTGTTTATTTCTGTCCAGGCTTGCTTCCCCTGTTTGAGATGTAGTTTTAGCTTACCAAAAAGCTTCTACTAAAAAGTGTACAGAAGCAAATGGAAAAGATTTGCAGTTTGGGCTTCCAGGGAGAATATTGATCCTTTCTCAGCCCAAATTTCAGCCATCCTTTTTCTTACTTCTCTCTTCAAGGAAGGGGCTAATTTTTCCACTGTAATAATTGAGCTGGCAGCCATATCCTACTTTAATGCTGGAAATGTTTCTGGCTCCCTTTCTATGTCTAGATAATGTAAGCTATTCATGAAAAGGATTTTTCTGATTAGACCCCTGATAAAAGATCCATCTCCGCCATGGGATCTTGCTGTTATTCTTCAAGGCCTAACTCAAAAGCTCTTTGAACCAGCTAGCAATTGTGAAGTGAAATTCCTTTCTTGGAAAACCATCCTTTTGGTAGCCATCACATCAGCAAAAAGAATTTCCAAATTTCAGGTTTCATCATCTAAACTGCCTTACATTATTTTTCATAAAGATGGAGAAGTATCCCTCTGTACCAGTCCATCCTTTATGCTTAACATAGCCACAGAGACTAATATTAACCAGTCTATATAATTGCCAGTCTTCTTTCCAAATTTTTCTAACAAGGGCGAATATGTTTTGCATCAGCTTGATATTCATAGAAAACTACAATTTTACCTTCATAGAACAAAGCAGTACAGGAAGTCTGACCAATTATTTGTATGTTTTTTGCCAAACTGTCTATGCCAAGCAGTCTCCAAAGTTACATTGGTCAAATGGATTGTGGACGATATTTCACTAATCTTTTCAAAAAATGGTTTGGAGTTGCCTCGCCTTCCTAAAGCCCATTCTACTAGATCTATGGTTACATCATCTGCTTTCTCCCCCAGAGCATTGATTGATGATGTTTGTGCTACAGCCACTTGGTCAAAGACTCATACCTTTGTGACACATTATAAATTGGATGTCTGAAGAAGTAGAGTTTCTTTTGGTTCAACAGTGCTTTGGCACATCCTTCCTTGAGGGCACCCAAGAGTAATGTAGCTGGAGACTCAGACCCAATAGGGAAGAAGTGTGAAAAGGACAACATCAGATTTGGAAGTAACTTGGCATCTGTGTTGCCCATTTTCATTCTTCTTTACCTTCCCTCCCAGTGATCCCCCAGCCTAGTGGCTCCTAGAGGATCTATGGAATTTATAGAAACCTTTATGTTCCTGGTTTGAGCCTCTGATTTCTTTCTGTCTGTACTGTCTCTTTATCCAGTAGGGAATAAGGCAGCAAACCCAATCTGAGGAAGCTATAGAGAGTGTGGAGCATTGTGGGTAGAGAAAGAAGCTTGAGACTGGGACCAAGTCTAAAAGTGCAGCACAGTCAGATCCATAACCCAATAGTGAGGAAGAATGAAAAGGGACAATACAGATGGCACGTTATGGTAAGTATAGAACTTCCAATTAATTAAATAATTTTTGCATTGAAAACTGCTATTGTTAACACTACAAGTCAAAAATGTCCAAAAGTTGAACACTAGTACCCATATGTCCTAAAACAAATGTTAGAAATTCAGTTGTGCCATTAAGTTCTTGTACAAAAGGCTCAACTTAACCAGAAGTTACATCAGTAACAAAAAACAAATCATCAACAAATCTGTGATACAAAATATGGTGCCTAAAGAAAACCATCTTTTTTAAATGTTGGATTTCTCACCATCCCTTGACAGTGTTGGCACAGATCACTACACCTTTGAGCTGTTGAGAATAGATTTTTTTAAACATGAACAAATTATTTTCTAATAATTTCTATCAACATACACACTGTATTAATCAATTTATTGTCAAAACTGGTTTCACTGCATAAGAAATACATTAAAAATTCTAGACCTAAGTCAGTGGGAATACTAGTGAGTAAATATTTCACACCCAAAGTGAACAAACATAAATGATTTCGATAAGAATCAAATATTCTCAAAGATTTTGATAAGAATCAAATATTCTCAAGGAATTTAAAAAATCTCAAGAATCCTTGGTAAAACTATTAAGTTTTTGAACCAATGGATTCAACAGAAATCAAAAAAATTAAACACCTTGTATAATACTTCCAGCTACTGAAAGTATAACCTAAACTGCATCAGTAATTGCATAGTGTGTAGTTTAGGAATGTCAAGTAAAATGGCAATTCTAGGGTGTTCCACAGTCATAAACTGATATATATCATGGTTGATAAGTTGTTGCAAAGTAAGTCAAAAAGTAGATTGTTGATGTATTTGTAACTGTTGTGAATATCTAACAAAGAAACCAATCTATACTCAGCGGTGTTGGCCAACATGTTTTCAGTACTTTTGATGTAGTCAACTTGACACATGATAACCAAGCTGCTAAATTTTGTCTGCCATCATATGTCTAAGATCACTTCTCACACTTAAATCCTACAGAGACTTCATGTTTAGTGAGATTAAAATATTTTTGTGACCTTTGTTTTTACAAATGTCTATAAAGTCCTTCTCGCAAAAATCGTAAAATACTTGTATAGTTGACAATACTTGAGAGTAAAAGGTAGAAGACTTTTTACCTTAAGACTGTTTGTGTCAAAGTTTTCAACATGTCTATAAATAAATTGCAGACTTAAATTGCACAAAATATTTTAAATCTGTTAAAGTTCTAGTCATATCAGCTCATTTACTACGTAGAAATGAAATACCTTTGTTTAATAAACTTAATTGTTCTTTAGAAAAACTTTCATTTGTAAAATTATAAATGTTTCCAAACACAGATTTTATAAACGTTGAAGTTTCAACTACAGTCACTTGACACTTTTCTTCTTAGCTTCTCTTCCAGGGCCCCCTGGAAGACCCTCGACATTGTTGCATACTGTGTCGGTTGGTGTTGTCCTGAATCTTTCTGTTGTGAAGACCACTGCAAGCCAGGCTTTTCGATCTGCACAACTGACCCTGTAACAAAAAATTGTTCTCTTGGTTGTTGTGAAGAAGGAATGTTGCTAGAGGTAATTTTAGGAGCCCAACATGCCTCCATGTTATTCATTGCATGGTTGGTTTGGTTTGAGGGGAACCACAACTGGATAACTGTACTGTCCTTGTAGACAGTAATGTCCTGGGAGAGTTTCTTTTTCTTTCTCTCTCTGTCGTCATAAGACCAGATCTGTGTAGCTTAATTAAAACACCATCATATTCTGTTTTTAAAATTTTAAATGAGAGGAAGTTAGTAAAGGTAGAATAACTTTATCAAGGTCTAACAATTCATTACTCAAAAGTTTTTATATTTTGCTCATTTCTTGCAGTTGCAATAACTGAAGACCACTGTTGTTAAAAGTCCACCATTTTGGTATAAAAATTGTCCAAAGGGTCTAGTCCATTACTTGTATATACAAAGATCTTTTGGAACAATGTTAGAAAACAATACATTCACGAAAATAAAAATTCTCATGAATTAAACTATGACATTTGATGAGCTTTTTTCGTAAGCCTTCAACAGATTTTTAACATCTTCTGTACTACTACAATTTATCTCTCTACAAGCAGAGAAGTAATTAACAAATGGATTTGAGGTGTTGGTGAAAATGTCTTAGTCCAGTATTGTTATTGGTAGTAGATTCTTTATGTTCCACTGCATTAGCACTATTAAAAGTCACACTAAAGCTATTACCAGAGGTCTTTGGTGCAGAAAACAAATATTGAAATGTCCCAATACCGTTGACAGTAATGGTCTGTAAATTAGACTCATCTGACATGACAACAGAATCAGGTTGCTTCTTCAAAAACATGGAAAAAGATGAGTTGAAGCCTTCCAAAGTATTATATAAATCTTCAAAAAGAGAACACATGTCATCGGGAACTGAATGAACACTTATAGTTGTATCTTCCAAATCTTTGCCAAATGATGCCATACCAGATTAAAAGTAGAAACTAATAATACCATGAACAAACTGTAACACATGGCAGGATGAAACAAAACAATCCACTAAAAAGCTCATCCAAAACATGGCATCAGCATATATTAAATAATTTATTGTTATTAAGCACTTTCATCCACAAAGGACTTCTTCAGAATAAGTAATTTAAAAAAAAAATCACTTTTTATATTTTTGAATTTTTACATCATCCAGTAACCAACAACCACAACCAATAATGTGAAAAAACAATAAAGTACTCCAATCAATTAACTAATAGTATTATTATTTCATAAAAGGTATTTGATATTAATTACTTCATAGAGACCCTGGAACTTTTCAGTTTACAATCTGACCTGCCACAAGGCTTCCAGCGTTTCCAAACAGTTCTTATAGTTACCACCCTTGTAATGTGAACTAACTCAGTCTAAAATAGTAAAATAACATTTTATAAAAAAGCTCCAGGACATATGTTTATATAAAGCACTCCACGTATCTTTATTATTAATAAATTGTAAATGCTCCTTAACAAGTGTCCCTAACCTCTGTGTCGTCATACTAATGTAAAATGCATTGCATTGAAAGCACAAAGCGATGTACACCAGTCCGGCTGCATTACAGTTAGCATGTTCTGAAATCCCAGTCGATCTATTATAGGATGATACATCAATGTTTGGCTCTTCCAATATGTACTTGCGCATTTTGCAGAATCCAGATTTAAATGTGCCCTTGGGCTTGTTTGTAAATAATCGGTCCACTTTGGTATGGGGATACTTTCACAGTGCAAAATGTTAAGCAAAGGTTGCCTGTTGTGATATGTAGAAGGAGGGAATTCAACTATTTGGGCAGCTTAAGTGGAGAGGACTAGTTTATTTTAGTAATATTTGGGGCCATATGTTGCAGATGCTGAAGTCTGCTAAAAAAATGCAGAATTGTAGCTTATGAAGAAGTAGTACTCAAGCTAGAACACATCATTGAGGAACTTCTGGAATACTAGCTGACAGAGAAAGTACATTTCTGCTATACAGCAAAACATGTTTGTATCATTTTGAAAGTAAAACAAGAACTGCATTTAACTAAGCAGACACGGTCTAAAAGACTAGCTTTCCACATTGCTTTTTGTTTCAAAAAAAGCCTGGTAATGTATACTCTGTAAGAACAGCTGTTGATTCTCCTGCATATTTTAGAAGAATTATTCTCAGTGTATCTGAAAGGACTAATGTGCACAATGCTACTGAACAGAGCAAGTTAGATGTCGACTTCAGAGCTAGACTAGGCTTTGGTGTAGTTGTTCAGTTCTCTGTAACCTAGGAACAGTTTGGTATTCAGTACGTAAGTGATGGATCTCTATATAAGTAACAGATCCTAAGTTAAATAGTTCTGGTTTTTGATGTATTTAACATAACTAAAACAGTGCTAGAGAAGTTAATTGGGGCTGTATGGACTCCTAGACACCATCTCTGTGCTGAGTTTGCTTTGTACTTGGAAACCAAGTGTTGGAATTTTATGTTACAGATTTCTATTTATGCTGTTGCCTTGGTTTTGTAGTGCATCAGCTATTTGTACTCAAGAGTTGTCATTCAGAACTAATCTGACAGCCTGTCATTTTGGGTTATATTGAGATTGTTTTATATTACTAATACCAGTGAACACCATGTCAAGGTGTCTGGTTTGGCTGACACAAAGGAATAGCCCTTCTGAGGAAATAATGGCAAGATCATGTGTGCTTCCTGTTAAGTAAATGAGTACGTAAAGGATTGTTACCACGTTGCTTCCTGTCTCTAGGTTTACTGTTTAGGTAGCATATCTGTACTTTCCCAGACTAATTGCAGTGAGTGCATAATGTGATAACTAATGGCAAGAGCCAGAGGTGTAGCGTTATAGGTATGGTATCGCCACTTGTTTTATTCTTCAGTGTTGTATCTTTCGTCTATTCCTGGTTAGGGGCCGCCACAGTGGAACTCCGGTCCGCTAATGATTGGCAGTAGATTTTTACGTACCGAGTTGCCAGCCCTGACACACAACCTTCAACGAAGGTACGCCCATTCACGCATGTCTCCACACAGAAGACGCTTTAGCTGAGAATCGAACAGGACAACGTCTTACTGTGAGGCGACAACGCTACCGCAGCACCACCACCGCAGTTATTCTTCAGTGTGCATGCTTTAAACGTATACCCAGTTGTGTGCTTATATCAAGAGTATGTTGATCATCTTATGTTTTGTTAGCTGGTTATTTGTACAACAGTTAAATATTGTGTGCAGGAAATTAAGTACATTGTATTCCTTCTTGCCTTGAAATAATGCCTGTATCAGTAGCAGCTAATTATGTGGCATTTCCAGTATAAGTAGAGTATCCACGTGTTTAAGAAACAACATGCTGTAGGTGAGCTCAGCTCCACTAACCTGTACCTGTATATGATTGTGTGCATGCGTGTGTGTGTGTGTTTATGTATTCTTTGGTATGGCACTCAGTCTTAGATCCATTTCACTACTTTGCTTCCACTCATTGCTGTAAGGGATAGGCTAAGTTTCTATAGTAACCTTGAATTGGTTTAAACAGGAAATCAGGAAATGAATGAAAATTGTATTGTTAAAATTTAATTGTTTAGTGTTAAAAGTCTAAAGCCAGTAAAATTTACATTGTAACAGTGAAAAACAAAATCAGTTACAAGTGCAAGATGACATTACAGAAGATGATCTCCGACTTATTGAAGAAAGAGAATCTGCCATCAAGCAACTTGAGGTAAGCATTTTGTACCATTGTTATATACTGTGAGATCAAATGGTATTCAGATCTATTAGAAAAAAAATGTACAAACATATTATCTTTTTATATTTTTAGTTCCATACTCAGTACCTAAATATACTTTGATTTGTTCAAACGTGGAAGCTGATAAAGATTGTTTATCTCTAAGGAGTGTTATTTATTTATTATTTGACACTTGTTTACAGGAGAAGTCTTACTGGGTAGGGGCCAATTTTCAGCAGAGGCCTGTGGAGAAAAGCTCCAAAGTATTACAAAACATTTTAAGAAAAATAAGTTTACAGTCTTTAAAAATAATACACAAACAACTACAGTTTAAATCATTATACCAAATTAGACATAATATAAAAACATTAATTATGAATAGAAGTTATATGACAATGATTTAATAGAGACATTTTAGCTAGTTTGTAGAGAAATTAAAGTAAGTTAAAAATATACAAACAAATTGCAATATGAAATAATGGTATATTTAGAGAATAAGCTAGGGAAGAGAACTTGATAGAAATAAGGAAGTGATTGAAGAAGGGAGAGTAAGGAGATGTAAGGTATGAATTGGTAGTTGTTCACATTTAGGGATATAGTTTATCCTGGTATTGATCAAGAACAGACCCAGCCTTTAGCTAGGATGTCTTTCAGAATGGTTTTGAAGGATGGCATGTAGGGTATTGACCTGATAGGTACAGGTAAGGAGTTCCAGGCCTTAGCAACATGCTACAAATACAGACAATATCCAGCAGATTTGATAGGTTTGTGGACAGACATGAGATTTGAGTCTTTGGATCAGAATAACCACCTGAGGACATAGTTGTATAGAATGTTATTTAGTGCCAGACAAGCAGATGGATTCTGGATAATTTTATAGGTGATAAGCTGTGTATATGTCAGTTGATGGGGTAGTTCTAACCAATTTAGGTGTTTTTAGTGCTATACAGTGGTGAGTTCTGAAAGGGGAATTTGCTGCAAATTTAGCCACTTTGTTATAGGATTGTTCAAGTTTTGATTTTTGTGATTCCTGAAAGTTAATAAGGATGGGAACACCATAAAGAAGAGTTAGGAGGATGTAAGTAGTGGCAAGTGTAGCTATAGCTGTCACTTTTTGTCTCTGTAAAGCATCCCTATTTTTTGATGAGTTTTTCTTATACAACTTAGTATATGCAGGTATGATTTATGATTATCATCCACTATAATCCCTAATAATTTGCTATGCTACATATCGAAAGAGAGGGCTTAAGCTTTTGTTTTTTCATGAGAGAAGGATAGGGGGGGTTTGAGCATGAGTTGTGAGTTACAAATCTGCATTTCACTCACTGTTAGAGCTTCCTGAGTAATTTTTTGGAGGTGTGCCATGCTGTCAGATGTGGAAATGATTGAGGAGTCATCTGTGTACTGTATTAGAGAGGCCTGTTGTGTACATGGTGTGGAAGGTATTGGTGAGAATGTTAAAGAGGAAGGGACTAAAAGTAGAGCATTTTGGTACACCAGTGTTGACTGAGAGGTATGGAGAGAGGGTCATTTTACTGACTGATACCCATTGGGCAGGTAGCTTTTGAACCACAGAAAGGTGGGCTGAGTGCAGGGTTGCCAGACGTCCCTATTTGGGCGGGACTGTCCCGAGATCAGCAGCCTGATCCCGAGTCCCGCCCTGCCGGTTTAAATCCTGGCCAGCCTCCGCTTAGTTTTTTTTTTTTTTTTTTTTTTGACTGTCCCATATACCTGGCATACGGGCGAATCAAAAATTGCTAAACATGAAACACGAGAAGCTCCGTATTTACCGATTTTTGATTGGCCCATATGCCGGTATACGGACCAATCAAAAATCGCTAAACACGGAGCTACTTGTGTTGAATGCGGATCTGCAATGCATTAAACACGAGAAGCTCCGTGTTTAGTGCAGAGCTACTGAGCTACTGTTCTTTAATGTGGAACTGTGTTCCGCATTAAAGACCTTTTTTTTTTTTTTTTTTTTTTTTTTTTTCTTTGTCCCGACCTGGGGGGCTGGAAATCTGGCAACCCTGGCTGAGTGAGACCTAGTGAGGATATTTGAAGTGGAAGTTTGCTGTGCCAAACTGTGTCAAAGGCTTTAGACAAGCCTAGAAATAAGGAGGAGACTAGTTTGTTGTTATCTATAGCTTTATTGACAGTATCAGTAAAGTTTAGAAGTGCAGTGTTAGTGCTGTTGGAAGTACAGAAGCCATGTTGTCTGGGGGAAAGTTGTTGTTCCTGCCGGAGATAAGCAATTGTTTTTGAATGCATTTTTCAAGTATTTTGGAGAGGGGGATAAAATTGCTGTAGGTCTAAAGTTAATAGTCCATCCTTCTGCAACTCCTTTTCCCATTTTGCACATGGGGTTGGTGTATCATTTCAACAATGACAATCATCTGGAGCCAAGATGCACACTGCCGGGTGGCTAGCCCATGCCATGGCTATTCTTCATAGCACACGCTCACACTCACATCTGTGGCCAATTTAGAATGCAGTAGTCCACCTACTGCATGTCTTTGGAATGTGGGAAAAAAACAGAGCACCTGGAGGAAACCCAAACTAACACAAGGAAGACATGCAGAAGGCACTCCAGCTGAGAACTGAACAGAGAACCTCTTCCTGTGAGGCAACAGTATCTGTTGAATTTCCTCTTCTGTACAGAGGAATAATGTGCAACTTTTTCCAGAGTGAGGGAATGTGGGATTCCTTGATTGACCTATTTATAAGGACTGAGAGGATAGGCAATGCTGTTTTAATGTACTTGCTTAGAAGGTTGTCAGCTGAAGCAGAGCATGGTTTGAATTTGTTTGAGTAGTTTTATGTAGGATGTGGGTACAGGTTTTAAGGTGAAAGTGGATGTGATACATGGCTGCTGGGCAACATTAGGCACTCTAATTTTTAGTAAGAAGAGATGGTGATATACGGACTAGGAATATCAGTGAATTGTATCTTTAAGAGCTGATTTATATGAGAGGTTAAATGATGCAATAACATTGAAACTAGTGCTAAAGAATAAACAGATTAGTTTTATTTCTAAAAGTTTTTATTCCTTTAATGTTTTGTGTGTTTCAGTGTATGGCTAATATTCCATCCAGTTAATTTAGATTTTGGTGTCACGTGACATTTTGATTTCCACTTTAAATATGACTGTGTGACTTAAATAGTAAACCTGATAAAGCTTTTGCGAAAGCCTGTTCTGCTAGTTTTTACCTTGGAATTTTAATAAACATTATTGAAAGTATTTTCTGTTCTTGGTGATTTGAGTTCATCCTTTTATTGGCTTTGTCTCAGATTGAACTTGTCTTTTACCTATGGCATATCATACATTGTTTGCTGTGTTGTTGTGTACTTGCGGAAATACAGCCAGAGAACATTGACAGAAAATGTGTCAGTCTTTATTTTCTCACCGCACTGCTATTATTGACAGAACGTGAAGAGTTTTGAATCTCACTAGCTAATGACCATCTTTTGTTTAGTAATGAAGCACGTAATCTACCTAAGTAGGTCAGTGATATGACAAGATGAAGAGTTTTGAATCTCACTGGCTAAAGACCATCTTTTGTTTAGTAATGAAGCACGTAATCTACCTAGGTAGGTTAGTGATATGACAAAATTAATATTTTTGAGAAGAAATTCATCTAAAACCTTACATTTATGAACTACAAATTTTTATTATTGAAAATCACCTATTCCAATCTGTGCATGATGCATATGATTCTGCCATTGATAGAGTGCTGCTTTTGGAGCAGTGTCTCATTGCTACCAAAAACACAAGTTAAAAAGAGACTTCAGTGATTTCAAAAATGTTTTAGTATTCTCATGGTCTTCTTCAAGACTCTATAACATAAGGAGCAGTTCGATAGACAATGATATTTGCATTACACTGCAACAGAAACCAGAAGTGACTTCAGATTGTGGAGATGAACACTTGGATCCCACTTCTGCATCCATTGTTGATGTTGCCATCATGCCTGCTCTTGACCATAAGGAAATTCCTCCTTTTCTCTTGGATGCAACTCTTAGAGCCGCTTATAAAGACAATAGAGCTAAAAGGTGGGGGGGTTCCTGATTCATTTTTGAGGCTTAGGGATACCAAAAATCACACCAAGCCTAAGAAATTTAACATTCAGAATTCCTTTAGTTTAGCATTACAGTTTAAAAAGCCCATTCCAAAAATATTGATGTCCTTGTGACTATCATTAAACTGATCTTTTTCATATTGCTTACAAAATGTGGACTCACTCAATTTTATCAAGTGCTTGTATGTATGAGGATTACCACATCACATGTGTCTGCATTCATGATACTTAGTCTTATTGTCCATCAGACTCTTAATTGCATTCTTATCATTTTTGGTCAAATTATAAAACCTATTGTTACAAGATTTTAAATATGCCTTCCTTATACCATCTTCACAAGAAATTTCATAGACTTCAATTAGGAGAACAGTGGGAGGCATAAAAGTACTTAGTTTTGCCAAACAGTCATAGGTTCGTAGGTTCATAGGTTGATACTAGGCTATCAATCCTAGGGCCTATACAAGCCTAGCCATAACAATTCCCTGGCTATTTCTTCCCACAGTATTTACTTCCCTGGACCCCTGTCTAGCAGGATGACTGACATGATCCCCGGGGTGTATTTCCTGTCTCCCATCCAATCATCAAGGTTCCTTTTGAAGTGGGCTAAAGGGCCGCTCTGCATGACGTGTATGGGCAGTCTATTCTAGAGTCTGGGGAGTCTCTGGGTCAGGAACCTATCCCTCCAGCATGATTTGTTCATTATGATGACAAGGTTTAGATCCCTGAAGCATGTCTCTCTGAGGGATTGGGATTTCTTTAAGTGGAGCATGTCCAACAGCTCTGGGTTTGACATGGCCTTGTATGTTAAGCAGAGATCGCCTCCGAGTAGATGATATGCGTGCGACAGAGTATAGGTGGAGTTTTTTAGACAGTCAGCATAGGGCAAATGCTTTAGGCCTGTGATTCTTTTAGTGAGGTATTTCTGCGGCCTTTCCAGTTGTTGCAGACGTCTTGAGAGGTACATACCAAATGGGGCATTGTATTCTATAATGGGTCTAATGAGGGATGAGTACAGTGGGACAATGACACCTTTTTTCTGGGTGAAAAGCCCTTAGTGATGAGGTGTGCCACATAGAAGGATTTTCTGACTGTTGTGGCGATGTGGTTATCAAAGGTGAGACCACTGTCCACCTGTGTCTCTAAGTCTCTTATCACACTTTCGGTGTTTAGTGTACTGCCACCTATGTGGTAATTCACGGGTACATGTTTTTTCCCCAAAGGGGATAACTATACATTTCTTGGCATTGAGCTTGAGCCCATGGCTCTAGCACCAAGCATCTGTTTCTGTAAGGCCCTTTTGTAGAATATCCACATAATTTGGGGATTCAATAATGGTTCCCAGTTTGCAGTCATCTGCGAACTTTGTTAGACAGAGTTTCTTAGTGTTGGCCTGTACTAGATGCCGAACAAGAGCCATCATTAAAACCTTGTGAAACATCATTCTTGTTGTAATGTAAAAACACCTCCAAGTTAAGCATCCTGGTAAGAAGTCTAAGAACGTGGATATAAAACCAAAGCCCTTCATAAGAATTTGCAATTTACAGTTATTTAAAATTGTCAATGGCAAACTGAGTTTTAAAACTAAAGTCACTTAGCCAACCACAAGATATGTGAAAGAGCATTATCTGCCCCAACCATAAAATGTTTTTGACTGTTGTATGAACTGTTGAAGTCCCTAATGATGGCTTTTGTCAATTAAATTTCACTTCAGGCTCAGGTTTTAAGGTTGAGATAACCCAACCAGCTATATACTGTCCCTGGATGATTGACAGTGAAGCGATGTTTCTTGTTGCAAAACCTCAGGGGTACAAACCTTTTCTACCTAAACATTTTGGTTGCCTGTTGTCATTCAACATCTGGTTCTCCGCTTTAAAGTACTTTGTGTAAGTCATTTCTGTACCTCTCATGAGGAAAGGAAAGATGAAATCACAATTGTAAGCACTGTAAACCGTGCTTGCAGTTGTGGTTTCATCGTGGTTTACAGTATTGTTTGGTTTGAAAGTAAAGGAAAGTAAATGAGAGGTGTCAATCTCAGTCTTTAAAAAAAAAAAAAAGTTTTCAGTAAGGTATTTTAATTATGGGTGGTGACTGACTTGTAATATTGAGGATGTATTGAAGGATTTACAAGGCAGGTTAACACTAGAGAGAGTAGATTTCTAAATGAATATATTAAAGTATTTGGTATTGGAGGATTTCAGTAGCTGGAGCTCAAATAGAATGTACAAATGATTCTGCAAGATTTTGCAACTGGACCAGGTTAGATAGAATTTGTGTATCATCGGAGCATGTTCATTTGATTGGAAGGATTGCAACTCATCCAGTAACTTTATCTAATCATGCTGTTGTGAGGATTTGGGTGTAGACACAGGGTAATAAAGTAAAGGTGAGAGACTGGTGTTTTCCTTCATATTTCTTGAAAAGAGAAAAATTTAAGGTCTAGACAGCAGTTAAAATTTGAGAGTTGCTTAAGATAGACTGTAACAACCCCAGCAGTGGCATCTAGCACTTGGGACAAGTTGAAAATGGATCTCTAGTACAAATGAGGGGAGAAGGAATTATCAGAGAAGGGACGCAGAGAAGATTTAGGAGTAGGCAAAAGTTAAATCACTTCAGAGTAAAAACAGAAGTCTTTCAGAACAGCTGCTGAGTGCTGGGGAAAAAATGAGGGAGCATTTACAGTAATATAGGTGAGTTTAGAAAAAAATTGCCATTAAGCATTTTTCTGTTAGTAATCACAGAGGGTAGAAATTGTTAGCACAATGACTAAGGCAGCAGACAGTAGAAGGATTGGGAGCCAGATTTTTGGAATTCTGTGACAGGGGGTATAACTAGGGATCCTGAGGAGGTAATGGAATATTTTATGACTGAGGAATGAAGTCAGTATAAGGTGCAACCTGAAACATTTATTGAAAATTTAGATTCCTCCGTTTTAGAGGAAGAGGAGGCTCAATTGCCGATAGCTAGAGAAAAAATAAGCTATTGTCAGGCATCAGGGAAATCCCAAGGAACAGGTGGCATTCCATAGAAGTATGGAAGTTAGTAGAGAAGAATTTACTAAAGACTTGGAAGGTGTTTAATAATGTATTGAAAGAAGAAGTAACTTTACGCTGGAGGTGTTAATAGTATTGCAGAACACAGGGAAAGATCCCACATATCTGGCATCATATACATGATTTCTGTTTTTTAAATCAAGGCTATAAAGTGTCTGTTTGTATTAGCTAAGAGAGTAGTAAAAGTGCTATCAAAATTAATGGACATGGATCAAAGTGGTTTTGTTAGAGAGGCAGACGTTTGAAATAACAGCAACAATTGCCACACTACAGACTTGGTGAAATAAATTTTTCCAAAGATTAAATAATTGTCTTTTAATACCAGTTGTAAACATGCACAAATAAAGTTGGGTTCCTTATCTGAAGTGTCACTATGAGTTCCCTGATGTTCTTTAAACCACAACAACCCAAGCCTGTGGTTATTGTACTATATAAACTTGGTATGTTGGCTGTAGCAGGACATAAATATAGGATCATGGAAGATTACTAGGCTGTTAATCCGGAGATTATTTTAAACCTAGCCGTTTCAATCCAATGTAATACCATAGATGTACTAGTCAATACCCAAGATTGCATGATTATTGTTGGTGAGCTTGAATGCAGATAACACATTCAACAGAGTCCTTTGGAGTTTGATGTGTTGAGAAATAGCAGCATTTGTATTTCCCACTATAATATTGTTTATAATGAGATATTTGAAGTATTAAAGTTGAAAATAAAGGTGGGAGGTTGTGATCAGACTGGAGGAGAAAAAGATGAGAGTGACACTATCTGACAAATTGAGTTTAAGCAGGGTGAGCATGTAGGTATGTCTTCTTTCCCATTTATTATTTCCCTTGCATGTGGGGCCTTTAGAAGGAAAGATAAGGGACTTTCAAATCTAGCAGTACAACTGGGTTGGCAATCAAGACAGTATAGCCTTGTTTGCAGATGATTTTGTATTTGACAGACTTTGAATATTTTGAAACAGTTTCAGACATTTTGGATTACAGAAGAAGTGAAAATAAAATGAAGGCAGTAGTAAATTTTGTGCTTCACAAGTTGGTTCATCAGGACAGACATTTTATGTAGACATGTCAAAATGAAATACTGTGTAATGACAACTAAATACATATGGCAGGAGACTAAGAAGGTTATTAGAAAAATGTGAGACTGCATTTTTTATGATCATGGATTTGGATAGTAAATTAACAGGGAGTTAAAATGTGTATAGTTCCTTTGGTTATATATATGTAGACGTGATGTACTTTTTTCAGCTAAATGGGAAGTTGTGGATGACAAAGTGAAACCCATTTATTTAGGAGGTGAAATGAGAAGAATTAAATGAGGTAAGAGGATTCTCCCTGTGTAGCAAGGTGAGATTAGGACTACCAAATTGAAAAGGTATTTTAGGGCTACACAGTTGAGTTATGTATATGTAACATAATTTAATGGATATAGACTGAAGTGGAAAAAGATGATTGTGGTACAAGGTAAAAGGCTGGATAAAGAGAAGTTGGTGTTTTGGATACAGGCCATTAAGGAAAATAATAATACTATGCCTGTAAAGTGGCAGATTATTTGTAAAGACTAAGGCAGTGTGGGACTGCAGAGTCTTTCAGTAGAGATATGAAACAGTAAGAGTGCAGAAATTAAACAGCCGGTGGCTGGAATAATGAGATGAAGCTAGCTAAACAAACAAGGTAAATGAAATAGATGCACTGGGACTGAAAAATGTGAAAGTGGGAGAAAGCCATTTGGGTATTTGACTTGCAGGTTGGTGTTTTTGTCCCTTATCAGGGGTTGATAAAGTATAAATAGAGACCAAGAGAGAGAGGAATAATAAGTC
Organism: Protopterus annectens; assembly: GCF_019279795.1. NCBI lineage: Eukaryota > Metazoa > Chordata > Ceratodontiformes > Protopteridae > Protopterus > Protopterus annectens. The sequence continues at coordinate 875,071,122 of NC_056725.1, read as the reverse complement.
AATGACTAGCCCTGGAAGAGTTTCCAGTGGTGCCAGTCATAAACGCTGTCATCAGAAAACAGATGAAAAGCAGTGCAAGCATCATCTTGAATTATAACTATAAGAATCAATTAGAGAGGCTTAAAAAGGATTGCAAGAAGGAAGCCAATAGGTATGAAGCAACACTGGGAAGATATTTGAAAGGCACCTAAGTGTAATTCCAGACAGTTTAGCATGTTTACAGACGTATCTTATGCATGGAGTAGAGTTCAAAGTATCTTTCTTTAGGCAGGGAGTGTAAGTGCTGGAGATGTATGTTGGAAGGGAGAGGAAACTGAGGACATGTATTTGGGGAATGTATGGGGTTGATGTTTAAAGACTCCTCACAGAATGCTTTGATACAAATATTGGAACAAATTTTAGCAACTAAGGAGATGTTGTTTTGAGTTGGTGTTTAGGAATAGAGGCTCTAAGACACATAGTAAGGCCTTGTTAAGTTTAATACTATTGGAGGCCAAGAAAAAGCAATAACAGGAAAATGGAAATCAAACGAGTGTTATGAGCATTGCAAAATAAATGAAACAAATGGAGGTGGGATCTTTAAAGAAGGAAAGAAGTGACCTGCATAAAATTAAATGGTATCTTTGATTTCAGTACATATAAAATAATGGCCAAGAAGATGAGTGATGTGGGATGTTGGGGGGGGGGGATTCATTAATTTGAAGTCATAATGTAAATACTACTATTGAAGGTATGAGGAAAATGTATAGTACATGGAGAAGACCGTGGAAAATGTTCCTTTTTTATTAATGCATGTTGCAAGTTAGTGTTGTAAATAAATAAACCTGTTAAAACTATTTCAGTAGTCTGCTGCTATGAATCAATATAATCTTTCAGAAAAAAATGTTTTTCTGTTTAGTTCTAGATACTGAATAATTCTGAGGACAACAGTGAAATAAAATGCTAAATCTGAATAGGATCAGTTCTGGTTGAGAAATGAATGAATAAAATGAAGTTGTCAATTTTCAACATCTTCAAATAACATTTCAGTAGGATGCTTTGAATCAACTCAGTCTCCTTTCAAGAAACAAATGTCCCAAAATCTAAATGCTGAATAATTCTGAGGGCATGATATAAAATGCTTGCCAAATAGATAGTTGGAAACCACAGACAAGGCAAAAAAAAGAAAGAAAGAATGAATATAATAAGATAATCTCCTATTCCTCTAACAACAATTTCTGCCTGTCAATTTGCCAGTGTCTGATATAGCAAGGTTCCTTCCCTAAAGCTAAACATATTAGAATAAAGTGTTAATGATCTCTTTGGTCAAAAGAAACTGAACTTTCACAAGCATTATAGAGCATGGAGAACTTGAATCTTCACTTTTTTTAAAAAAGGGTTTGATTTGGGAAATTACTTTTAAAAAAGTCCCATGTTTGTACTTGAAAATAAGCTACTAAGCATTATTGAAGCAACTTCATTTTTGTGATGGGTTGGTTAACAGTTATCAAGCTTGGTACAAGCAAAGATGTACTCTCATTACTGAACATAGCAGCAACAACAGTACTGTGTCATATCAACAAAAATAGTTTGGAAATTATTGCTTTCTGTGGAGCTTAGATATGCTGCAATCAATGCACCAAGTTGTACTTTTTGATTAAACTAAATTTAGTTTCCCTTTGGTGAGACATCCAGTATGTAATTCCAGACTTACCCACTTGGTGTTCTCTTTAATCATAACTTGAGAACTGACTGTGTTCATGCAGAATGGAGAACAGCAACAGTAATCCGCCTGCACAAGGGGGGAGGGCATCAACTGAACCTGGGAACTACAGACCCATAATTCTAATCAGCCTCATCTGTAAGGCCATGATCAAACCTGGTAGACTTCTTTAAGAATGTCACCAAAGCCATGGATATGTAAGACGGTGCACACAGCCTATCTTGACCTTGCCAAGGCTTTTGACATACTCCGGCATAGTTGAGAAAACATTCCCAGCTAGAGATTAACTTCATTTTAGCTGGATTAAGCTATATGGTACACTGAGTTTATCCTAGTTTGCCAGTGTAGTACCACAGGGTCTGTGGTGACCCCTTACTGTTTGGCATCTATTTGGTTTCTGATGATTGCAAACTGGGAGCAGTCATTGAGCCCACCAACAGTGTCAACATATTACAAAAAGGGCTAACAAAAATGATTTGTGAAAAAACCATGGTGTAAAACTAAATGCAAGAAAATGCATTATTATGCCCTTTGGCAAAGCAGAAGTCCCTACAAATTGCAATATTAACAGCACCCAGTGGTACGAAACTTAGGAACACAAGATGATAACAATCTGAACTTTGACCACCAAGTTTCCACAGTGGTAAGGAAAGCCTTCTACATAGCACACCTCATAAGCAAGGGCATAGCATCCAGGTCAAGGGATGTTAAAACTCCACTGTACTTAACACTCATCAGACCGGTAACAGAGTATAATGCAACCTTTTGCACGCCCCTCACCAAACACGTGCAGTAGCTGGAGAGACCTCAGAGATTTCTCCCTAAGAAAATACAGGGACTAAAAACCATGACCTTATGTGGACAGGCTGAAAGCCCTGCCACTTTACTCTGTATCTTATAGACTGCTAAGAGGTGGCTTGTGCCTGGAGCAAACTCCAACCCTGCCCTAATGGAAATGCTGCACAACAACAACTCAAATGACACAAGAGTCAGTCGCTGTAGGGATCTTAACCCAGCTTGTGACATTAATAGAACATGCTGAAGAGACAGATATGTCTCCCAGAGACTGCCGCTTCTCTGGAATAGACTTCATATTCATATGAAACAGAGCTCCTCACTGACTCCATTCAAACGCAACTGAGATAATTGGATGGGAGACTGAAAATCTGCTCCTGGGGTGGCATCTATGTCCGTCATGGGACAGGGGTAGCTGGTTTTGATCACAGACCTGCTCTGCTCATAACTTCTTTCTGTGAACTACCCAAAAAGAACAAATGGGGATACTTGGGATTAACTTGTAAAGGCTCTTGGGCCACTAGCCTGGTAATCGCCCATTAACCTATAACTACTTCAACAAGTAAAACTAACCAAATTAAGTATATGGACTCATTCTTGACATATGGTGACATTATTGGATATTTAAGGAACAGATGCACGTTAAACATAGCATTTCCATTTATCAGAGTGTATTTTCCTCTTAGCGAATGATCCACATATTTTGATATAACAAAAAAGCATGGTTTAGTGTTTTCTTCCCCTTTTTGGCATTTCTGTCCTTGGTAGCTACCTAAGTGTACACCATGTTGAACAGAGTCTTATATTTTCTTTAGGTTTGCTGTTACATCATCTCAGCTGTCACATCTGAAAATTTCTTGACAAGGAAAAAACACACAGCAAGGTATCTGTAAGTCTCTCTCATTATTTACACCAACTAAGGAATCAAAGCTCCAAATATTCACAGGTGTACTGTTAGTTACAGCTGCATTCTTTCTCTCCCTGGGTCCATAAATCTGCTGAGCCTTTGCTTATTTCTCAATGATGTGTTATCTCCAAAATAATGCATACATTAAAATGTGCAGGCCATAGGAGGCCATCACACAGATTGCCTAGCGAGTCAGTATTAAGAGAATTAGTATTAAGAGAAGCACAAAAAGCATTTGATTTAGTAAAGCTCTGTATAAAATAAGGTGAGTCACTTGTTAAATGACTGCTACTATGGAAAGATTTTCATTATTGTACACTGCTTGGGGTTACACTTGAATTAATAAATATAAATATCTCCTGTTTTTGTATCCATCCATCCATCCTTCCTCAACCCCTTTTTCCCATTTTACACATGGGTTCATGGTGTCACTTCAACAGTGGCAGTCATCTTGAGCCAAGGTTTTACACTGCCGAGTGGCTAGATCTGCCGCGTCCTTTTTTGTGTGTTGTGTACCCTTTCTTAGAGACTAAATTCTTATGATTTAAAAAAAAAATGCAATAAAAACACACACACGTTTTAAGTTTCCTTTTTTATACTGTGAAAAAATGTACTTATAACCATAAAGTACAAAAATGGTTATCCAGTCAGTTTGTACTTCTGTTTTATGAATGAATTACAGTTGTGTAATGAAACTATGATAACAGTAGATCTTGTAATTGATCACTGTTGTGGTTACCTTTTATTATAGAACTCATATTCTGCCAGAGGTACAATTAATCAGCTACATTACCTTTCTAAATTAACTCAGCTTTCTTGCCCTAAGGAGAGAAGCTACAGTCCTGAAAAGAACAAGGGCTAGGAACCAATTTGCAATATAGCTATATACTCAAAACTATATATGCCCCAATCCTGGCATGATATACAAAAAAACAGAAAAGGGGGCTGGAGGAAGGGGACTACTACTACAACAGTGATCTGTTAGAACATCTACTGTTATGGTAAGTTCACGTATGCGGCTATACCGTTTTCCACATTAGCATCCCTATTGTAATAGCCTACGCTGTATGGTAGACTTCATGCAGAGAAGAGGAAGGGATTCAACCATCCAGGAACTCATGGTGAATAATAATGTCCACTTGTTAACCAGATAGGCCCTCCGGAGCACTGGACACACAGTCCCTTTTCAGTGGTGACCCAGGTGCAGTCTTTTCTTGAATGAATTGCTCAGGGTTGCACAGTAGACAATGAGGTCTGAGGGAATCAAACCATTTACCACAGGAGATGCAGCTTGCTGCCTAAACCCTCTATGCTCCCAGAAGATTGTTCCTAGCAAAGCCTGTTCTACACCTGGAAAAGTAGTCCAGCTTTGTAGTGCTTTGAAAAAGTATGCACATATGATCAAGTTACTGTCTTTAAAATACTTGTAGAATCCACCCTTTTCAAAAAAGCAAAGATGAAGCCAAGGCCATGGTGGAATGCCTGGAAGGTTTTTATGGTGAGCAGAACAGGAAGAAATAATGAGACAACCATCTCAGAATTATCTGCTTTGACACCAGTTGCCTTTTCTTTCTTACCCTCATAAGAGACAAACATTTGATTAGCTTTCCTGAAGGATATAGTTCTGTCCAAGTAATAGCTGAGCTACCTTACCTTCATAGGAGACAAACAGCTGATTGGCTTTCCTGAAGGATTTTGTTCTGTCCAAGTAGTATCTGAGCTGCCTGTAGACATCCAAAGTATGTAATTTTCGCTCTGCCTTGTTTTTAGGTTCTGAAAAGAATACAGGGAGATTGATAATCTGTCTTAAAGTAAGCTCTAAAATCACTTTAGCATGAGAAAAGGATAGTTCTCAAAAAAACGTCTGTCCTTATGGGAAAAAAGGTGGAGGTTGGCTCGAGCTTGTAACTCCGAAACTCTTCTTGCAATTGTCATAGCAGGAAGTAGCGCGGCCTTCCCATGTTAAGAACCTCAAACCAGCTTGTTGAGCTAATTCAAATAAAATAAGATTCACTTTTCCATGTACAAAGTTTAGATTCCAGTCAGGATACACTTGATTCAAGGTGGACACATATGTATAACCCCTTTCAAAAGCTCCTTGCCTTGAGGACAGATGTAAAGGGGAGGGGAATCTAAGGAGAGACCAGCAGAATTTGCCAAAAGATGAAACTTGATGGAAGAGTACCAAAGGCCAGAGGATAAAAAGCTTAATTTAGAACCAAAGGCAGCCAGTCCTGGTTCTTAGAATAGCACCATCTGAAAAATATTTTCCATTTAAGTTGCTGCTAAAAAATCCTGAATTTTTTTTTTTTTTTTTTTTTTTTTACCTACTTTAGTACCTGCACGTCCTCACAGAAAAGGTAACTAAAAGATTATATCAAACAACCCCTGTCACGTGTGTGAGTGTGTTCACTCTCTGGAGACGTTTGTACTAATTGCTGTTGACCAGTTTTAGAAGAAAGGAGAACCAATGTTGCCTTGGCCAAAGAGGAGTCAACACAGTCTCTGAAAAGTCCCCGAGAATATTTAGGAGGACAAGTGGAAAAGTGTTCTGGAACATTCCCATCCATGGGAATAAAAAGGCATCCGTTTCGTGGCCTGTTGGCAAGGAATCCTGGAATGGAATTTCTTTAACTGCCTGTTTTGAAAGGAGGTAAACATATCTATTAGAAGTGTTCCCACAGTTGTATCACTGCTGCAAAACGATAAACGTGTATTTTCCATTCAGGAGAATTTGGACTTGTACTGCTTGGCTTGTCTGTTACAGTATTTTGCTCTGACAGGATATTTGAGGCGTGAACAGTCAAACTGACCAGAGTTGCTAACTCCCAGGCAATCGTAGTGCATCTCCAAAGGGAATAAGATCTGGTACTCCAGTGTTTGTTTATAGGTCCACATTACTGTGGTGCTATGTGTAATAACTTGCAGAGGTCCGGGAGACCAGAAATAATTTAAGCCTTTTAAGGCATAGTTTACTGCCAGTATCTGTGACATTTATATGCTTTTGTCTGTCATTGGAATTCAACAATCCTTGCACTTTCATCCATTTTGAAAATGCTACCCAAGCAAAATCTGAAGCATCTGTTGGAAAAGACTGAGCCAGTAATCTGAAGGGAGAAGGGGAGACCTGGATTGACCGAGAACAATCTTGGACTGGGAGATAACTAGTCCATCCACCAAAGAACCTCCCTTTTGAACTGGCATCTGAAAGGACAACCGGTGCTGATTCTGAGTCTATACTGACACTGAATTCTTCTCAAGTTAGTTTTGCAAATGGAATAGAAGCCATGAGAAACTCTCTAGCAGAAGCATGAGATTGGTTGATCTAGGAAAAATTTTCTTGTACTGGTGTCTTGCCAAGTGGGAAAAAGTGGATGCTTTGAAACCTGGAGGCAGTGCTCACTGGAGTCGGACACTGTAAATACCCTTGGCACAGTGGGCAGACCAAAGGGTAAGACAGAGAACTGATCATGTAAACCGGACAAAGAAAATCTTCAAAGCACCTAAATTCCTCACAAATTGGAATGTTATGAGTAACTTTTAGGTCCAAAGTTACAAAATGTCAGAGGGTATGAGAAGTAACAGAGTTTGAAGGGTTAACATTTTGAAATTTGGAACCTTTACAAAAGAATTGAGAAAAAAGAGGTTTAGAACAGATGTCAACATTCCTGATGATGTTCATCGTGCTATACTGCTGCAGTCATCACACTTGGGTTATCCTGTCGTCAGGCAGTCCCGCAGTCGGCCGAATCCCAAACTCCTGGTCCGGCGTCGGTTGTTGTAGCCTCTTCCCTGACGTCAGTGCGACAGGGGTATAAAAGAGACAGCCGACGCCATTTTCTTCAGTCTTTCTTGCCGCGCGGTGCCCAAAGCAGAAGCAGTTCGCAAGTGCCGGTTGGCCAGCTCCTGAAATTTTCGAATCGAGTTTCAGCCCGAAGTCTTCTCTAAAGCTAAGTACCCTGTTGAGGAAACTTTTCTTGCCTCAGACCGATGTCAGACAAAGTTAATAATTGTATTTCTTATGGGAAGCAAATACCTCATAAGGATTTTCATTCTTATTGTATTCCTTGGCTAGGCCCAGACCACGACGTCTCTGGTTGTCGGTTTTGTGCTAGGTTCAACAAATGTACAATTAAGCATTGGGCAGAATTCGCCCAGCATTAATTTGGCAGAAAATTTAACTATAGCATACTGTTGGAGCAACCATCAGCAATGATTAAAAAAATCACAAAGATAAGGACCGCCAGCCAAGGCCAAGACCAGATACCGAGGCCTCAGCAAGGCCTGACGCCGGTTCTCCGGTTTTCAGCGAGGTGCCTTCGCAGCCCCTGACTACCGCAAATTCAGAAATTCTGACAGCCTCCCAAACCGAAGCAGTTGGGCCTCAGGAACCAGTTCCACCTCACTCCTCGGACGCCAGCCCCGACGGGGATCTGGAATTTTTGGATAGGCCTTCGGTCTCTGAAGGTGTTTTCAAACCGACAACTATCTCTGCCAAGCCTTATGCCAAACTCAAAGCCCCCTTAAAAGTTAGAAAACCGGGGCCACACACCCCTCCACAGGCCCCTATGCCTAAAAAACAGATGTTTAAGATGGCTGAGGATTTAATTACCCTTATCAGGGGATCCCAACCCCCACCTGACAAAAGGCCTAGACTTGAGGAATATTATCCTTCCTCTGACCAAGCATCCATTTCCTCAGGCAACTGTGACTACCAGGATTTCTCCTTCCCTCCTTATGAAGACTCAGATGCTGAAGAGTCCATTCCCTTTGTCTCCCCCCTGAAGACTACTCTTTTGGGGAAACTTTACACACCATGAGGGAACACTTCCACTGGGAAGGCCAAGATTACTCTGACTCCAAGAAAAGTCTCCGTGAGTTTCTTCTTTTTCCACACCATAGACCCCTGGCAATTCCTCCAGTTTTAGACATTTTGGATGATGTTTTCTCTGAATCCAGTTTAAACCCAGATTCCTTACCTCCAGCACCAGCTAAACCAGACAGATACTACCGAGTTCCTGATACTCATAAGTTTCTATACAAAAGCCCTACTGCAGACCCAGAGACCATTTCCCAGGGTCCCAAAGAGGTTAAGGCCTCTACTGCTAAGAATCCACTTCCTTCTGAAAGAGATTCCAGAGCTTTAGAAAGATGGGGAAAGAAAGTGTATACGTCTGCCACTTTGTCCATGAGGGTATTAATCTGCCAATTCCACATGCTAAAATACCAACAGTATTTGATTTCACAGTTAAAGCAGAAACTGATCCATCAGACAGATCAACTTGATTTTAAAGAGATGCAGGATTTGCTGCATGCAGCAGAACAGGTGGGAAAGCATACCTTACAGGGTGGTTTTGATTCATTGGAAGCTCATGTAGAGCAGCTGTCACAGGGTCTGTAATACATAGGCATGCTTGGCTTAAAGAATAAGCCTTATCAGAACATGTCATAGCAAAGTTATTGGATGCTCCATTGCAGAAAGATGTGTTATTTGGTGTCAAAGCAGAGGAAGTTTTAAAGAAAATGGAAGAAAAGGCAAAATCTATGCAAACAGTTAAAGATTTTTTACAGGTACAACCTCCTCGTTTCAGCAGAAACTGGCCATCAAAAAACTGGTCCTTTCCTGCATCAGACAGACCCCAAAGAGGTAGGTACAGGCACCCAAGGGGCAGAGGCCAGCCACAAGGTTCTTTCAGGCCTAGACAATGGCATACAACAACTCAAAGAGGTGGAGACGAAAGATCTCAACCCTTCAGGAAACAAACACAATGACTTCCCTCTTCGCCTGCCAAGCAAAATTGCCCTGGGAGGAAAACTGGCTCTATTTCCACAAAATCGGCGCATCATAACAAAGGACAAATGGATTCTGGACATTATTACCCGTGGCTACAGATTTCATTTTCACACTTTACCACGGATGAGAGGCATGCCAAGTCTGCCTCCAAACCAATGGGCAGAGGCGCAAATTTCAGCTCTCATGGATATGAAAGCAATTCAAAAGGTACCTACAAAGGAGCAAGGTCAAAGTTTTTACTCAAGACTGTTTCTAGTCCCAAGAAAGGACAAAGCCTGGAGACCCATCTTAGACCTCTCAATTCTGAACACATACCTGGAGGTACCCAAATTCAAAATGCTCACACTACAGCAGCTCCTTCCCATGCTGGGCAAGGAGTCTTGGCTGGTAACGTTGGACCTCAAAGAGGCATACCTGTATGTCCCTATCAGACAAGATTGCAGAAGATACCTCAGATTTTTGGCCGGTACAACGCATTATCAATTCTCTGCATTGCCCTTTGGCTTATCTACTGTGCCCAGAGTATTTACGAAATGCCTGGCATCAGTATTTGCATATTGCAGACAGCGAGGAATACAAATTTATCCATATCTGGACGACTGCCTGATCCAAGCGGACAGCAAGGACATTCTATTACAGCATCTGGCTTTTGTAACACAGCTGCTCAGTTGCCTAAGGTACACAGTAAACAAAAAGAAGTAAAAACTAATACCCTCGCAACAGATAATATTCCTGGGTGCCAGCTTAAATACAACAGCCCAGATGGCTTACCTCATGCCAGACAAACAAAAACAATTGACTCAATACTTCAAAAGGATAGCAACTTTTACCCAGCTCACTGCAAGGAAAATCCTGCAGGCATTGGGGTTCATGGCATCATGCATTTAACTAATCCCATATGCAAAGCTGCATATGAGAAAATTACAATGGTACCTGAAAAGTGTATGGTCTCAACACAGGCACAGCCTCGAAACAAGTATACCTATCATTCCCTGCCTTCAAAAAGAGTTCCTATGGTGGGCTCAAGCATGTCAAATAAACAAGGGTCTTCCTTTCGTCTTACCTCCAGCAAACCAAACCATGACAACAGATTCTTCAGACTATGCCTGGGGAGCACACATGACAGGACAGTGCATACAGGGCAAATGGTCTGCAAAACAAATGCATCTTCACATCAACCAAAAGGAGATGCTAGCTGTGCAAAATGCACTGACAGCCTTCAAGGACCTCTTGCATCCAGGACAACTTCTAATAAGGACAGACAACACCACAGTTATGTGGTACATAAACAAACAGAGAGGAACACACTTCTACCCTTTTTGCAGACAGGCTATGACCTTATGGAACACAGCGTTGACCTACCAAGTACAACTACAAGCACAATTCCTGCCAGGAAAGGAAAACGAATTGGCAGACGAATTAAGCAGAAATATGGCAGACCCTCACGAGTGGAGACTACACCCACAAGTATTTTCAATGATAACTCAAAGATGGGGATGTCCAGACATAGATCTATTTGCCTCCCCCAACAATTGCCAATTACAAAAATTCTGCACAAGGACTTATCACTCCCTAGCCTGGAAAGTGGACGCTCCATCTTTCAGTTGGACAACACTTGACAGTCTATGCCTTCCCTATTGACCAAGATATTATTGAAGGTCAGATCAGAGAGACCACAAATGATCCTCATCACTCCGGACTGGCCAGGCCAGCACTGGTACCCATTACTAAAGAACTTGACTCACAGCTCTCCATGGGTCTTGCCTCATTTCCCACTACTGTTGACTCAGAAAAACTCTCAAACCCGTCACAGCCAGCTCAGAACTTTAAATTTAGCTGCATGGAGAATTTCTTAAATTATCAATCAACACTTCTCTCAAATGATGTCCTGAATGTCATTTTGGAGGCCAGGAGGGCCCAGCACCAGGAAGACTTACTCAGACAAATGGAAAAGATTTTGTGCATGGCACCTGGCTAAAGGTCAAAATCCCTGGATACCAAACATTCCTCACATACTGCAGTACCTAACTGAGATGCTACACAAAGGCCTTTCCTTCTCCTCCATTAAGCTCCATGCTTCAGCCATTTCAGCTCAATATAATACGGATCCTCCAATTTTCTCACACCCTTTACTTAGGCAGTTTCTCAGAGGGGCTAAGAATATAAGACCCCACAGAAAACCACCAACACCAACTTGGGACCTCAACTTTGTTTTAGAAAAGTTAACACTGCCTCCTTTCGAACCAGCCTTCTCAGCAGAACTACAATACTTGTCTTGGAAAACAGCCTTGTTACTGGCTATTACCTCAGCACGCAGGGTCTCAGAACTACAGGCACTTATGGCAGTGGAACCTTTCATCATTTTCCATCAGGACAGAGTCTCTTTACGAACTAACCCTACCTTCATGCCCAAGGTAGTATCCAGTGTGGCTTTGAATCAACCATTCATTTACCCACCTTTTATACTAACCCACAGAGTAAAGGAGAAAGGCTCCTTCACTCTTTGGACATTCACAGACAACTACGTTACTATTTAGATAAGACAAAGATCTTCAGAAAAACTGACCAACTCTTTGTATCATATGCTGCAGGTTCACAAGGAAAGGTTATTTCAAAACAGACCATCTCCAAATGGATAGCACATTGCATCCGCTTTTGCTACTCACACCATGGGAAGGCAGTGCCTGTCAATATTAGATCCCATTCTACCAGGGCTACTGCAACCTCAGCAGCCTTCCTCAGAGGGGTTCCAACCAAAGACATTCTGGAGGCAGCTACTTGGAGTTCAGTGCACACCTTTACCAAGCACTACCACCTTCCATTATACTCAAAAAACAGAGCTGGTTTTGCCACTACAGTTCTGCAGGGCATCCTAGCATCACCTAACCCAGTTTAGTACCAGCCACACTTCTATAGCTTTGGCATTCTACCCAAGTGTAATGACTGCAGCAGTATAGCACGATGAACATAGTACAGTTTTGTACCTACCATAAATGTAGATGTTTGAGTGGTTATACTGCTGCAGTCCAGGTTACCCTCCCTCCATCCCCTCTGCATACCAGGGTGTTAGTTACAACTCCATGTACATCAATCAATTGGAAGCATGTCTATATGATGTATTTACTAACAGCTAGTACTACTGCTTATCTACTAAGATATTGTTGCATAGCTATTGTATTGCCTTCCTAGTTGGGGGCACCTGACATCTGGGGCAAGAAAAACTGAAGAAAATGGCGTCGGCCGTCTCTTTTATACCCCTGTCGCACTGACGTCAGGGAAGAGGCGACGACAACCGGCGCCGGACCAGGACCTTGGGATTCGGCCGACTGCGGGACCGCCTGATGACAAGGTAACCAAAGTGTGATAACTGCAGCAGTATAACCACTCGAACATCTACATTTATGGTAAGTACAAAACTGTACTTCATGTTTCACTGTTGCAGTCATTACATTTGGGTAATCTGCTGGCAGGTTGCCCTCAGTCGGCCTGATTAACAAAGTCTTGGGTACTGCGTCGGTTGCTGTCTCCTCTTCCATGACGCCAGGTCGTCAGGGGTATAAAACATGAAGCCGACGCCATTTTAATCCGTCTTTCTTGCCACGCGGTGCTCAAAGCAAGAGCAGTTCGCAAGTACCGGTCGGCCGACTCCTGAAATTTTCATTTTTGAATTTCAGAACCGAAGTCTTCAAACTAAAGCTAAGTACCCCATTGGGGAAACGTTTTCTTGCTCCTTGCCGATGTCAGTAAAAGTTAATAATTGCATTGCTTGTGGGAAGCAAATACCTCATAAGGATTTTCATTTGTACTGTATTCCTTGCCTAGGCCCTGATCACAACGTGCCTTGCTGCCGGTTTTGCGCTAAATCTAACCAATGCACTATTAAGCGTCGGTATATTTTTGCTTCTAAATATTTTGGTTCAAGCTTTAACTATCCTGAAATGTTATCAGTTAGCAATCTTACTACTGGAGTTCCCAAAAAACGCAAGGAAAAAGACAGAGACTGACCGTCGAGGTCCAAAACCGACGATGAAGCTTCTCCTAAGCCAGTCGCCAGTACTCTGAGGTGCTTTCGCAGCCCCTGATGCCCGCTACTTTTGAGTCGCAGGCCTCTACGGAGACCCATTCGGAGTCTGGCATGCCACAAGATTCTGCAAGTATTGAACCCGCGGATGTCTCTCCCTTGGATGGGTCTGGTGCCGCTGAGCAGGCACCGGCTTCTGAGGGTGTTTTTAGGCCTCAACATTTGTATATTAAACTAACACCATCATCAAAAACAAGGCCAAAACCAACTATGTCTAAAAAAACGATGCATGAGCCACGTGCTCAGGCCCCTATGCCTAAAAAACAAATGATCAAAATGTCTGAGGATTTAATTACCTTGATCAGGGGTTCCCAACCCCCTGCTAAGAGGCCTAGGCAAGGCACTGATTATGAATCTTCAGATCAGGTTTCCATTTCTTCTGATTCCTCTTCTAATCAGGAATTTTCTATTCCACCTTATGAGGACCCTGATGCAGAGAAATCCATCCCTTCTGCTTCTCCTCCTGAGGATTACTCTTCTGGAGAGACTGCATACTTTAAGAAAACATTTTCACTGGGAGAGTCAGGACTTCTCAGAATCTAAAAAGAGGCTTAGGGATTTTCTTCTTCTTCCTCAGCATAGGCCTTTGGCAATACCGCCTGTATTAGACATTGCTGATGATGTGTTCTCGGAATCAAGCATGGCTCCTGATTCCCTGCCTCTGGCTCCTAGTAAGCCAGACAGATATTACAGGGTTCCTGACTCCCACAAATTTCTTTTCAAACATCCTGCTGCTGACCCTGAAACTATTTCTCAGGGTCCCAAGGGTGTTAAGGCTTCTACAGCCAAAAATCCTACCCCTTCTGACAGAGATTCCAGGGCGCTGGATAGATGGGGAAAGAAGGTTTATACATCTGCAACCTTGGCAATTAGGGCTTTAAACTGCCAGTTTCATATGCTTAAATATCAACAGCATGTTATGGGCTTACCTAAACAGAAAATTATGTTGATTTCTGATTGTGTGGAAAATAGAGTTACAGGATTTATTGCATTCAGCAGAACAGGTTGAAAAGCATAATTTGCAATGTGGTTTTGATTCCTTGGAGGCCTCTTGCAGGGCCGCCGTAACTGGATCTGTGATAAGCAGGCATGCCTGGCTCAAGGAGCAAAATCTGCCTAGTCATGTTAAAGCTAAATTGTTGGATGCCCCTTTACAGCATGACAGTCTGTTTGGTAATAAGGCAGAAGAGGTTTTAAAGAAAATGGAAGGCAAAGCTAAATTTATGCAAACTGTAAAATATTTCTTGCAAGTGCAACCACCCAGGTTCAGTAGACACTGGCCTACTAAGAATTGGTCCATTCCTGTGTCCAACAGAGCCACTCAGGGCAAACCCAGGTGCTCCAAAGGCTCCAGATATCAATCACAAGGATCTTACAGGTCAAAGCAATGGGGTGCCTCCACCTCCAAATCAGGAGGTAACAAAGCACAACCCTACAGTAAACCGTCTCAATGACTTTCCTCTGCCATCTCCAAGCACTTATCTTTTGGCAGCCCCCTTGGGGGGAAAACTAGGACTTCATGCTCAAAATTGACATTTAATTACACAGGACAACTGGTATTAAACACTGTCTCCCAGGGGCACAGATTTAATTTCCACATTTTGCCAATTCCAAACGGATGATCAGATCTGCCACCAAACCAGTGGGCAGAGGCACAGAAACAAGTCATGTCCCTCATGGATATGGGCTATTCAACCAGTGCCAGAAAAGGAAAAAGGACAAGGATTTTATTCAAAAGACTTTTCCTGGTGCCCAGAAAAGTCAAATCATGGCGTCCAGTTTGGACTTATCAATTCTAAATACGTTCCTGGGCATTCCAAAATTCAAAATGCTGTCTTTACAACAGCTACTACCTGTGCTAGGCAAGAATGCCTGGTTGGTAACTCTAGACTTAAGAGGCATACCTGCATATCCCAATAAGGGAATCTTGCAGAAGATACCTCCTCTTCAAAGCAGGCTTTTTGCATTACCTATTCTCTGCACTGCCCTTTGGCTTATCTACTGCACCCAGGGTCTTTACAAAGTGCCTGGCACCAGTAATTGCATTTTGCAGACAAAGAAACATTCAGATTTATTCTTATCTGGATGATCCTCTCATTCAGGCAGAGGACAAGGACACTGTTCAACATCTGGCATTTGTAAAAAGGCTTCTAGCATGCCTAGGGTGCACCATAAATGAAAAGAAATCACAACTGGTACCCTGTCAAATAATTACATTCCTGGGTGCAAGCTTGAATACAACTGCCCAGATGGCTTACCTCACGCCAGACAAACAAATTCAATTGACAACATACTTCAAAGAAGTGGCAACAAAAACCCAGCTATCTACCAGACAAATTCTGCAGGCTTTGGGCTTCATGGCATCCTGCATTCTACTAATTCCATATGCGAGACTGCATATGAGGAAACTTCAATGGTATCTAAAAAGCTTATGGAGTCAACATTGTCACAGCCTGGAAACAATGATTCCTCTCATTCCCTGCCTGCAACAGAATTTCTTTGGTGGGCAGAGGCATGTCACCAAAACAAGGGACTGTCATTCATTCTACCCCCTGCCACCCAAACCCTAACTACAGATACCTCAGACTATGCTTGGGGGGCTCATCTGGCAGGGAGATGCATTCAGGGCAAATGGAGCCCAAACCAAATGCATCTACATATCAACCAGAAAGAAATGTTAGCTATTCAGAATGCTGTGACAGCCTTCAAGGACTTCCTTTGTCCAGGACAACTACTGATAAAGACGGACAACACCACAGTTGTTGTACATAAACAAGAAGGGGGGGTACCCACTCCTACTCCCTTTGCAGACTAGCCATGGCCTTGTGGAACACAGCCTTGAGTTACCAAATACATCTTCAAGCTCAATTCCTGCCAGGAAAGCAAAATACTCTGGCAGACGACATAAGCAGAAATCTTACAGACCCGCGTGAATGGAAACTGGATCCACAAATCGTCAGCATGTTAACACAAAAATGGTGGGAGCCCAGACATAGATCTATTTTCCTCTCCCCAAAACTATCAGTTGGACAAATTCTGCACAAGAACTCATCTCAAAAAAAGCATGGAAAGTGGATGCTCTGTCCTTCAGCTGGAAAAATCTGTCAGTTTATGCCTTTCCCCCTCTGCCTCTACTCTCCAAGGTCTTACTAAAGGTCAGACAGGAAAAACCAAAAATGATTCTAATTGCTCTGGACTGGCCTCGCCAACACTGGTACTTGCTTCTAAGGAATATGTCACACCTTCCTCCTTGATACTTGCCTCAAACACCTCACCTATTGTCTCAGCAGAACTATCAAATTCTGCACACTCCGCTCCAAACTCTGAATCTTGCAGCATGGCTAATCAACTAATTTTGCCAACCACATCTCTCAGTAAACCTGTGATGGATGTCATTTGAGAGGCCAGAAGGCCTAGTACTAGAAAATCTTATGCTGATAAATGGAAGAGATTCTGTGCTTGGAACCAAGCACAAGGAATAGACACAGCAAAGCCCAATATTCCTCAGATTTTGCAATACTTAACTGAATCTAACCCAAAGATTCCTGGAGTTCATAAACTCAAATGCCATGGAACAACTAGTCACCATCCCCACAAGAGGAGAAAACATACTTGATCTCATCATCACGAACATGGGATCAAAATGTTCAACACCGAGTATACCCTCACTGGTGAGATCAGATCATAAACTAATCTCGCTGGAGGTCCTCATCCGCCCACCTGAAACAAAAAGACCACAGTGAAAAACTTCTCAAAAGCCGATTTCACACTTCTAAAAACTAGTGTGGTCTCCTTTAAGGCCCCTGAGCCAGTGGTAAACATTACTCAAACCGCTGAATCACTTACAAATGCCTTCTACCAGCACCTACAGGACTGCATGGATCAGGCAATCCCAAACAAAACTAAGACTCTCTGTACCAAAGGCAAGCGTCCAGTCTGGTGGACCCCAGCCATAAACAAGCTCTACAACAAAAGGAGGAAGCTACTACAAGATAGAGCAAAATCCTTGAAAGGTAAGACACCTTTGATCATTATAAGTAAAAACTAAGAGCTCTCATAAAATCATCCAAGGCAAATTTTGAGAGAAAAATGCCAAGGACTCTAAAGAGAATCATAAGGCCTTCTTTAGCTATGTTAGAAACCTAGGAGGAAACTCCCAGATATGCTCAGAATTAGTTCAAAATGATGTGAAAATTACTGAACCTACACACATTGCCAACATACTGGCTGACAGGTTCAGTGCAAACTTCCCTCCCCAAAGGAGATATCTATTCCAGAGGATTGTAGCCCCAAACATCTCCAACGCCCAGGTGAGAACTGCCTCACTAAGGCAAAAACACAGCATCCATGGGACCGGATGGTGTCCCGCTGTGCTTCATGAACTCAATGAGGAATTAAACCCACAGTTAGGACAGCTGTTTAATCTTAGCCTCACCTCAGGATACGTGCCCAAGGAGTGGCGACGGCCACTGTGGTCCCACTTCATAAGGCGGTGCCTCCACAGACCCTGGAAATTAGCCCCATTAGCTTGACAAGCCTTATCTGCAAAGCCATGGAGAGGATCATAATGGAACTCATAAATAAAGACATAGGGAACTTGCAGACTTTGGATCCAACTCAGTTTGGCTTTGTCAAAGGCAGATCCTGCCTCTTAAACTTGGTTGACTTTTGAGACAGTCACCAAGGCCATTGATGAGGAAAGGCAGTCCATACAGCCTACCTCGACCTGGCAAAGGCCTTGACACAATACCCCACTCAGGTATCATCGAAAAACTCATCAGCTTGAATGTAAACCCATACATCACAAGATGGGTTGCAAACTGGCTAAGTGACAGAACCCACAGGGTCAGAGTTGCTGGAGCCATGTCAGACTCAAAGCCTGTCACAAGTGGTGTCCCACAGGGCTCAGTCCTGGGTCCACTCCTGTTGCATCTACTTTTCTGAAGTACAAGCAAACACAGGAGGGTTATGGCTGACAAAGTTTGCAGATGACTGCAAACTGGGCCATAGTCGAAAACACATCTGACACAGATATCCTCCAGAAGGGCCTCACAGAAATGGATAACTGGTGCCAGAGCCATGGCCTGAAGTTAAGCCAAAAATGCATAGTCATACCCTTTGGAAAAAACAAGGCTACTAGCTACCATATAGGTGGCAATCCACTGAGCACAGAAAAAGTCATCAGAGATCTGGGGACCCAGGTTGACAGTAGCCTTTCGTTTGACACTCATGTTGCTAAAGTAGTTAGGAAAACCTTCTATATCACCCACCTGATCATGAAGGGATTCACATCTAGATCAAGGGAGGTCATCGTCCCCCTGTACTCATCACTTATTAGACCTATGATTGAGTACAATGCCCCGTTCGGAATGTATCTGACCAGACACCTGCTGCAGCTTGAAAGGCCCCAAAAGTTCCTCACCAAAAGGATAAAGGGTCTCAAAAAAAAAAAAAAAATATGAGATGTTTCACAAGGGCCTATCTTTTTCTTCAATAAAAATCCATGCCTCAGCCATCTCGGCGTATTACAACACAGAGCCTCCACTCTTTTCTCATCCCCTGCTAAAACAGTACCTTAGAGAGGCCAAAAATTTAAGGTCTCCCAGGAGAGCACCAACGCCTGCATGGGACCTCAGTTTTGTCCTGGAAAACCCTCACCCTACCTCCTTTTGAACCAGCAGCTACTGCGAATATAAAATTTCTTTCTTGGAAGACAGCCTGGCAGTCACTTCAGCTAGAAGAGTTTCAGAACTACAGGCTCTCATGGCAGTGGAGCCTTTCATTATATTTTACCCGGACAGGGTGGCCCTCAGGACCAATCCTTTTTTTATGCCAAAGGTGGTATCCAGTGTGGCTCTTAACCAGACCATTCACCTGCCAACTTTCTTCCCAAATCCGCAGAACAAGGGGGAGTGGATTCTGCATTCATTGGATGTACACAGACAGCTAAGATTCTACTTAAACAGGACAAAATCTCTAAGAAAGTCTGAGCAACTACTGGTGGCATTTGCTGCAGGATCAGAGGGGAACGCTATATCAAAGCAGACTATTTCTAAATGGATAAGCCATTGCATTTGTTTCTGCTACTTGCACCATGGTAAACCTGTGCCCAAGGGGATCAGATCCCATTCCACCAGGGCTGCCTCTACTTCAGTAGCTTTCCTCAGAGGGGTCCCTACCAGAGACAGAGACATTCTACAAGCTGCTACTTGGAGCTCAGTTCATACGTTCACAAAGCATTTACCTCTACCATTTATCTATTTACCATTTACCTCTCTTTTCTAAATCCAGGGCAGGCTTTGCCACTGCAGTCCTGCAGGGCCTTATAGTTGCTCCTAATGCTGTTTAGTTCCATCCTCCCATCCATAGATTTGGGATTCTACCCAAATGTAATGACTGCAACAGTGAAACACAAAGAACATAGTACAGTTGTGTACACTTACCATAAATGTAGATGTTCGAGTGTATTCACTGTGTGAGTCCAGATTACCCACCCGCCAGCCCCCTTTCTATACCTTTTCTGTCCTTCACTATGCTCAAAAGTCTTTGTGGTGTATTTGCTTTTAGTTGAAGGTAAATTTTATGTGTTCTAAAGTGCATTTATGTATTTATAGTTTTTTATATATATATATATATATATATATATTTTTTTTTGCTCCCCATTTGGGGGGCGCCTGACATCTGGGGCAAGAAAAACTGATTAAAATGGCGTTGGCTGCATGTTTTATACCCCTGACGACCCGACGTCATGGAAGAGGAGACGGCAACCGATGCAGGACCCAAGACTTTGTTATTCAGGTCGACTGAGGGCAAACTGCCAGCAGATTACCCAAATGTAATGACTGCAACAGTGAATACACTCAAACATCTACATTTATGGTACGTGTACACAACTGTACTGTCTCTTTGACACCAGAAAAATCCCTGGGTAAACATTGCTCATCTGGGCTGAAGGTACAAGCTCAATCACCCCCTCCCCCCGAGCCACCATTTGCTGTATTATAGGAGAAAACAGAGATGTCTGGTTTGCAGGATGAGGAGTGATTTCCATTGTCATCTGTATTGTATGAGACAGTCTAATAATGCATGAACAGACAAATAGTCATTCTGACCTTTGGACTGTCCTTAGTTCTGGGATGCTCCTTTTTTTATTTTTATTTTATCAGGAAAGTAAATAATGTGGGAAGAAATATCCAGGGAATTGTTATGGCTAGGCTTGTATAGGCCCTAGGGCTGATAGCCTAGTACCAACCTATGAGCCTCTTTGCCAATAATGCCTTTTGAAATTTTGTTCATTGAAGTTAGACTACTACTACTTTTTTTAGTAACAAAATGAGAAGGAAAAAGTTTTTATAGACAAGTATGGTTGAAAAATGAGCGTGTCCCCTTGAAAAAGTACCTCAGCCACCAGCTGTCTAAATAACATATTTTTTGTCCAGGTGAGAATTCAAAATCTTGTTTTAACATCATCTGGAAGGTTTTAAGTACATAGTGAAGCACATTTTCAGATAATTGAACCAGTTAGTAGCAGTTCTAGAAACAGCATCTGCTGAATCGTACGGACACTTTAGAAAGTGTTTATTTACCTGAAAAGCATTTACAATTAAGTGATTTAAAGAGTTTTAATCTTAGATGAAAGAAGGCCAACAGCTACCCTTTTCATGTTCTCGAGAGAAGACAGTAAAAATTTTAACGTGAATGTGGCAGTTCAAAATTCTGAAAATTAAAAGTTACAGAAGAATAAACTTGTGTGTCTGAGTTATGTTTAATATAAATGTAAACCTCGAGTGCATTTGATTGACTATCAGACATATACACTGCAGGCTTTAAAGAAAACATCTTTTAAGACAGATCACAGGATTACATACGGAGTAAACTGTAGTTGTAACAGATCATAACACCATTGCCATACATATTTCATTTTGTGCTGACTGAATAATTTTAGTAATAGTCGCAGAAAAAAAGTCTTGTGGAGGGCAGAGGAAACACTTTCCAGAGAATCAAAACTGAAGAATCACACTTTCTGTCTCCCCTCCCTACTCATCCAACTAAATTAGTTATACTGTGAGGGCAATATTTTCTTTTTCTATAAGTAGGCATTAAAGATCTAAGAGTCAACACAAATTAAAAGCAAAAAGTAAACCCCTAACAAATCGCAGCAAATCTTCCATGCCCATTGATAATGAAACACTAGAAGAAATGTTTTTAAATTTCTTTGTTTTCTTTTAGGAGATTTCCGTAGAAAGGAACTGACATCTAATGGTAACACAGTACTGTAAATGAATTACCATATCCTAGCTAAGTAGTAAACTTTTACCTGATCTTTCCCCGAGCCTAAAGAGTGATTCTCCCTTTCCTGGCAATGGTAACCATACAGCCACAGTAGATGTTCCAGTCTACCAGTCCTTAGTGGCTTCCCAGGGAGCTATACCAGGTGGACTAGGAGTAAATAATGGGTAGTCTAAGGAGTGTGTACTGGCCACAGCAGAGTCACCTGCTAGTGACAGAGGCAGTGATGGGGCTGGCCAGACACCCTAAGACCCCCACACATATCTTTTTCTTTCAAACAGGAGAAGCAAGAACTATGGAGACCGACAGTGGGTGACTAAATGAGCCCTAGAACCTTCTGACAGAAAAGTTAAGGCCTTCAGTTTAAATTTCACCTGTCATTCAAGTATTTCTGCATCGGTTGCTGCCCCTTGAGAACTGACGTCAGTAGTATAAAGTAAGGCAGCCGGTGCCATTACATCAGTCTTTCTTGCCATGGAGCCCGAAACAGAAGCAGTTTGCATGAGTGCCGGTTGGCCGCTACCTGAGTTTTCGTCTACCGAATTGAAGTTGAAGTCTTCTAAAGCTAAGTACCCATTTGGGGATCCTTTTTTCTTGCACTAACCGATGTCAGAAAAAGTTAATTGTCTCGTCTGTGGAAAGCAAATACCACACCGAGACTTCCACTCTTACTGCATAACTTATTTAGGCCCAGACCACGACGTCCCCCATTGTTGCTTCTGTGCTTTGTTCAACGCCAGAACTATGCATTGTCAGACCCTTATTGTAGCCAGATATTTTCATTTGCAGTCCACGAATTCCGATATGGCTTCAGTAAGCCATCCGACAGCAGATCTTCTGAAAAAATGTAAAGATAGACAGAGACAGACCGCACAGGTACAAACCTACCGGCGACGATTCTGTTAAGCTAGTCGTCAGTCCTCCGGTACTCAGTGAGGCGCTTTCGCAGCCCTTGATGCCCACCAGTTGATTTGCAGGCCGCTAGTGACTCACTTTCAGAGTCTGGTATGCTGCAAAACTCTTCAACTAAGGACCCTGCGGTCATCTCTACTTTGGATGGGTCCGGAGCCGCTGAGCAGGCACAGGCTTCCAAGGAAGTACTTCGCACTACCAAATCTCGACACAAACAAGCATCTTCTTTCGCGACTACCATTCTTTCAAAAACGACTGAGGTTCTTAGGCCCAGGGTTCATACCACACCCAAGAAACCAATGACCAACTCTCAGGTGCCTGCTGCTTTGCCTCAGTCTCAAATGCTTAAAATGGCAGAAGACCTTATCATGCTGATCAGGGGAAATCAAGCTACCCCCCCCCCCACCAAAAAGGAAAAGAGATCTGTCCCCTGTAGTTTTATCTGAACAAGAGTCAGATGAATGTGATGCAACTGATTATGAAGACATTCAACCCCTCTCCACTTGAGGATTCTGATGCAGAGGACCCCATTCCTTCAGCCTCTCCCCCAGAGGATTTTTCCTTTGGGGAAACCCTGCATACTTTAAGGGAGCATTTCTAATGGGAGAGTCAGGACTACCCTCAGTCTAAAAAGAGACTCAGGAAATTCCTAGATCTTCCACAACACAGGCCCTTGGCCATCCCCCCAGTCCTGGATGTTGTGGAGGATGTTTTCCACAAATCCAGCTCGACTCCTGCTCCCAGAAAGCCAGACAGGTACTAGAGAGTCCCTGACTCGCACAAATATAATTTTAAAAATCCAACAGCTGACCCTGAGGTCATTTCTCAAGGGCCAAAATGGATTAAAGAAACCTCTGCTAAGAATCCCACCTCTCAGACAGGGATTCCCAAGCATTGGACAGATGGGGTAAAAAAGTATACACCTCAGCTACTCTTGCTATCAGGGCACTAAATTGTCAGTTCCATATGCTGAAATTTCAGCAACATACCTCGGAACTCCTTAAACAAAAAAATGTGTTCCTTTCCAGTTTGGGCAAAATCTAAAGATTTACAAGATTTAATACATTCTGCAAGTCAAGTAACTAAACACACTTTGCACTGTGGTTTTGACACCCTAGAAGCTTCTTGCAAGGCAGCAGTCACTGGTTCTGTCATTAGAAGACATGCATGGCTAAAGGAACAGCCCCTGCCAGACCTTGTCAAATCTAAGTTGTTGGATGCCCCCTTGCACAAAGATAACTTATTTGGCACTAAGGCAGAAGAGGTCTTAAAGATGGAAGAAAAAGCAAAATATATTCAAACTGTTTAGGATTTCTTACAGGTCCAGCCTCCTAGGTTCAGCAGGCATTGTCCCTCCAAGCACTGGTCCTTTCCTGCTCCGAGTAAATCGACCCAGCCTAGGTCCCGAGGAAACAGACTCCCCAGTTAGCAGCCCCAGGGAATGCAGAGATCTAAGCAGTGGACTACCTCCACTTCAAAGCCACCCCCTTATGGAAAGAGCTAACAATGACTCACCATCTCCCCCACCCCCCTCTGCCCACCTCACACCTGGGAGGAAAACTCCCCTTTCACTCAAGTACCCGGGCCACCATTACCAAGGACCAACAGGTTCTCAACATTGTGTCTCAGGGATACATATTTTCATTCCACACCCTTCCAACCCCAAAAGGGTTCCCAGATCTACCACCAAATCAGTGTGCAGAGGCTCAAAAGCAAATCCTTTCCCTGCTCTCTATGAGGACAATAGAGCATGGTCCTGCAGAACAGATAGGTCAAGGTTTATACTCCAGACTTTTTCTGGTGCCCAGAAAACAGGGCACCTGGCGCCCCATCCTCAATCTATCCATTCTAAACACCTTCCTGGTGATCCCAAAATTCAAAATGCTCACCCTGCAGCAGCTGCTACCCATGCTGTCCAAGGACACTTGGCTAGCCACCCTAGATCTAACAGAGGCCTACCTCCACATTCCTATCAGGGAATCCTGCAGAAAATATCTCTGCTTCAGGGCAGGATCTCAACACTTTCACTTCTTTGTGCTTCCCTTTGGCTTATCTGCTGCTCCCAGAGTTTTCACAAAATGTCTGGCTCTGGCCATTGCCTTTTGCAGACAAAGAAATATTCAAATTTACCCATACTTAGATGACTGCCTTATTCAGGCAGACAGCCAGGAAAAGCTACTCATGCACCTGGCCTTTTTAAAGACCCTACTAACCTCACTAGGGTACACAATCAACAAAAAGAAATTCAAACAGGTGCCCACCCAAAGGATAATCTTCCTGGGATCGAGTCTGGACACAGCATCCCAGATGGCATACCTTACACCACAGAAACAAATTTTCCTGACAGCGCCGCATCCTCGATCTATCCATTCTAAACATCTTTCTGGTGATACCAAAATTCAAAATGCTCACCCTCCAGCAACTGCTGCCCATGCTCTCCAAGGATGCTTGGCTAGCCACCCTAGACCTAAAAGAGGCCTATCTCCACATTCCTATTAGAGAATCATGCAGGAAATATCTACGTTTCAGGACAGGATCTCTGCACTTTCAGTTCTGTGCACTTCCCTTTGGCTTACTTACTTACTGCTCCCAGAGTTTTCACAAAATGTCTGGCTCTGGCCATTGCCTTTTTCAGACAAAGGAATATCCAAATTTATCCATACTTAGACGACTGCCTAATTTAGGCAGACAGTCAGGAAAAGCTGCTCAAACACTTGGCCTTTGTAAAGTCCTTACTGACCTTCCTAGGGTACACAATCAACGAAAAGAAATCCAAACAAGTACCCACCCAAAGGATTATATTCCTGGGAGCAAGCCTGGACACAGCATCCCAGATGGGATTCCTTACACCAGAGAAGCAAACTTACCTGACACCCTGCTTCTCTCAACTAGCCACCAGACCCCAGTTATGTGCAAGGAAAATCCTGCAAGCTCTGGGGTTCGTGGTATCTTGCATTCTACTCATTCCATATGCCAGACTGCATATGAGGAAACTTCAGTGGTACCTAAAAAGCCTTTGGTGTCAACACTCTCAAGACCTGGAAACTCTTATACCCATGATACCTTGCCTCATAAAATATTTTCTTTAGTGGGCAGCAGCATGCTTCCACAACAAGGGACTACCCTTCTCACCACCCCCTGCTGCCCAGACCCTCACCACAGACTCATCAGACTATGCCTGGGGTGCACGCCTGGATGGCAGGTGCATACAGGGCCAATGGATCCCACAGCAAATCCATCTGCACATCAACAAAAAAGAGATATCAGCTGTCCATCACGCATTGACAGCTTTCAAGCTCCTTCTCTCCCCAGGGGCTCTACTGATCAAAACAGACAAACACCACTGTGATGTGGTATATAAACAAGCAGGGAGGGACTCACTCCTACACTCTTTGCAGGCTGGCCATGACCCTTTGACACACAGCCTCTGCCATGCAACTCCACCTGTTAGTACAATTCCTACCAGGTTCTCTCGACTCTCTGGCAGACCAATTAAGCAAAGATCTTCTGGACCCACACGAGTGGCAGCTCAACAGAAGAACCTTCACCCTAATAACTCAGAAATGGGGCACAACAAAGGTCGACCTCTTTGCCTCCCACACCAGCCATCAGCTCAGCAAATTCTGCACCAGGGAGCATCACTGCATGGCTTGGAAAGTGGATGCCCTATGCTTCCCCGGGTCAATCTATCGGTCTATGCCTGTCCTCCACTACATCTCATCCACAGGGACTGCTCAAAATAAGGGAGGAAAAACCAAGGACAGTTCTTATTGTTCCAGACTGGCCTCGCCAGCACTGGTACCCACTGCTGCGCAGCCTGTCCCCACTGCCACCATGGCATCTCACTCAAACCCCAACCCTCCTGACCCAGAGGGAAGGAGAATTCATGCATCCCCAATTGTAGACCCTCAGTTCGGCAGCTTGGCTTATTCCCTCACCACCGATCAATCTGCCAACCTCAGTAAACAGGTTCTAGATGTTATACATGAGGCCAGACACCCTAGCACTAGAAAGTCTTATGCTGACAAATGGAAAAGGTTCTGCACCTGGATTCAGGCTAAGGGAGCCGATACGGCACAGCCCTCCCTCCCTCTCATCCTGGATTACTTAGCTGACCTGCTACACAGTGGTCTCTCTTTTTCCTCTACTAAAATCCATGCCTCTGCTATCTCTTCTCATTTCCCCACTGAGCAGCCCGTTTTTCTCACACCCTCTGATAAAACAATTCCTAAAAGGGGTAGCAACTTGAGGCCACCCAGAAGAGCACGTACTCCAGCTTGGGATCTTAACTTTGTGTTGGAAAAGCTCACCCTGCCTCTCTTCGAACCAGCATCTTCAGCAGAGTTAAAATTTCTCTCCTGGAAGACCGCTTTCCTTCTGGCCATCACTTCAGCCAGAAGGGTCTCCGAGTTACAAGCAGTCATGGCTGTGGAGCCCTTCATCATCATCCATGCTGACAGGGTTCATAGGTTCATAGGTTGGTACTAGGCTATCAGCCCTAGGGCCTATACAAGCCTAGCCATAACAATTCCCTGGCTATTTCTTCCCACATTATTTACTTTCCTGGACCCCTATCTAGCAGGGCGACTGACGTGATCCCTGGGGTGAATTTCCTTTCTCCCATCCAATCGTCAAGGTTCCGCTTGAAGAGGTCCAAAGAGACACTCTGCTTGACATGTATGGGCAATCTATTCCAGAGTCTGGGGAGTCTCTGGGTCAGGAACCTATCCCTCCAACATGTTTTGTTTATTGTGATGACAAGGTTTAGATCCCTGGAGCGTGTAGCTCTGAGGGATTGGGATTTCTTTAAGTGTAGCATGTCCAACAGCTCTGGGTTTGACATGGCCTTGTATGTTAAGCAGAGATCGCCTCTGAGTAGACAGAGTATAGCTGGAGTTTTTTAAGACTGTCAGCGTAGGGCATCTGCTTTAGGCCTGTGATTCTTTTAGTGAGGTATTTCTGAGGCCTTTCCAGTTGTTGCAGATGTCTTGAGAGGTACATACCAAATGGGGCATTGTATTCTATAATGGGTCTAATGAGGGATGAGTACAGTGGGACAATGACCTCCTTTTTTCTGGATGAAAAGCCCTTCATGATGAGGTGTGCCACATAGAAGGATTTCCTGACTGTTGTGGCTCAGTTGTTTCCCTCAGGACTAACCCATCTTTTGTGCCCAAAGTGGTGTCCAGTGTGGCTCTCAACCAATCCATTAATTTGCCCACCTTTTTCCCTAACCCACAGAACAAGGAGGAAAGGATCCTGCACTCTTCAGATGTGCACAGACAGCTCAGATTGTGTGTAGACAGAACTAAATCCTTCAGAAAGTCTGATCAATTGCTGGTTAGCTCTGCTGCAGAGGGCAAAGCCATCTACATACAAATAATTTCTGAATGGATAGCACACTGCATTCATTTCTGTTATAAGCAACACGGAATGTCTCCCCTTAAGGGGGTCAGGACTCACTCCACCAGAGCAGCCTCCACCTCTGCAGCTTTCTTCAGAGGAATCCCCACCAGGGATATCCTGGAGGCTGCCACCTGGACATCTCTTCACACTTTCACCAAACATTACCACCTGCCTATCTTCTCCAAATCCAGGGCAGGGTTTGCCTCTGCAGTCTTGCAGGGCATCCTACCAGCCGCTAGTCTCTTTGACTGCCTCCACCCTTTTCCTCAGCTTTGGGAATCAACCCAAATGTGATGACTGCAGCAGTGAAACATGAAGAACGTAGTACAGTTGTGTACACTTACCATAAATGTAGATGTTAGAGTGAATTCACTGTTGTAGTCCTGGTTTCCCTCCCTCCACCCCCCTCTTCTTTCTTCTCTCTCCTTACAAGGAACATTTTGGTATTTACTTTCTACTGGTGGGGTTCTTCGACCAGAACCTGGCTCCCACTTGGGGGCTCCTGACAGGGCAATAAAAACTGATGTAATGGTGTCGGCTGCCTTACTGTATACTACTGACAACCTGACGTCAGTCCTGAAGTGACAGCAACCAATGCAGAATTACTAAGCCTCTGGTATTCGGGCTGGCCAAGGGCTACCCTGGCAGGAATAACCCAAATGTGATGCAACAGTGAATACACTCGAACATCTACATTTATGGCAAGTGTACACAACTGCACTTCACCTTACAATTCTAACAAGTACTCATTGACGGAGGTCAAATATCAGTACAATTGTGTTTGCCATCATGTGTGCTTCAAGATAAAATATTCTGATACCTTGTATGTAGCATGATTTTGGAATTATTAATGCAAATATGAACAAGTAATATTTGACGCCTAGAGAAGCAGTAGGAGGTAACTGCAGGAAACATCTGGAGACGTCACTCGGATGTAATGAATTAATTATTCTGCACAAGTGACTAGGCACTCCACATGCAGTTATGATGCTGCTGATGCCTGCACTAGGGCAGCTGCCAGTGGTCAGTCCTTAGAAGATACTCTTGGCCTAGGCTACAACCTCTGCCTGAAGATTTCAAGGCCAAATTGCTGGATGCACCCTTGGATAACAAAGCCCTGTTTGGTAGTTCAGCAGCAGAGTGCTTCAGATCTCTTCAGGAGAAAGAAAAGGAGTTACAGGACCTTAAACACGTTCTTGTTTCTCCAGTTTGATGGATTCAAAGGAATTATGTGGTTAAGACTGCCTTTGTAAGAAAGCCACCCCTGTCTTCTAAAAATAACAGTGGTCCCAGAAAGTCAGCCTCTTCCAAGTCTACTTCTTCCACCCCCTGCTACTAAACAGTCCTTTCAGTCCCAGTCTAAGCTAGGTAGTCTGTGACTACCAGCCACTAGGGCCATCCACTCCCTTGTCTCTTCATCTCTTGCTGCTCGGAAGCTAATTACTCAGGACTTTTGGGTCTTTTCCATAATCAAAACAGGTTACTTCATGGTTTGGGAAAAGTTCCTCTCATTGAGTGATTCCACCCCCCCCCCCCCACAAAGATCAGTTGACCTTCATTCCTCAGGTCATCACAGACCTGCTTTCTCAAGGGACTATCCAAGAGGTTCCCATTTCCCAGCCAGGAAAGGGATTTTACTCCAGGATGTTCTTGGTTCCCAGAAAGGATGGCCCTTGGAGACCCATCCTGGACCTTTAGCATTTAAACACCTTTCTCAAAGTCCCTTCTTTTCGTATGTTGACTTTACCTTCCTTTCTCCCTCTCATTCTTCCCCAGACATTCATGGTGTCCTTAGACATAAAAAAAAAAAAATGCCTATCCTTGCATTCCACCCACCCGCTATTCAGGAAATTTTTAGATTTTTCTTTTGCTTCTTTGCATTTTCAGTTTTGTATGAAAAGCACACACCAACCACAAACTGATATAAAAAGCCAGATAGAAGCCAGTAAGATCCACAACCGATTTATTGATTGAGCACTTTCATCTTGCAATAGAAACTTCAGAATACCATTGTAACAAAAACCTCACCTTTTATACATTGTCTTAATCACATAAAATGACATCCTATATACAAAAAGTGAATTCATCCATAAATACAAATTACTTAAAATTGCTACATGACATCATCCTGTATAAAAATCTTACATATAAAATTCTGCTTTAAGTTTTAAAATAGAACTAATAAAAATTGCACTAAGTCCTGGTCTCTCAGAGGCATTTGTTCTCATTTGCCATCTAAGCTCCTTCAGTTCTAGATATTTCTGGTTTCTAGTAAAAGGGCAAGGGGTTAGGATAACCAGAATGGTATCAGAACATGATGAATTTTGTACATCAGTTGAATGTATTAAAAAACATGCTGACAAAGAGAGGATACCCAGAAACAATTGTGGATGGGATATTGAAGGAAGTTACAACAAAGAGAGGGCATGGACATTATATTCCTCTGTTAGGGAAAGCACAGAGTAGCGAAGAAGCAGTTGTACACACTGAAGGGAAACACTTCAACAAATCAGGTTATTTAGATTTAACAACCAGTTCTACAATATTAAAAGGCTTTAACACACAATTAACACATATTCATTGTGAACCCAGAACACCTTGACTTGGTAGGAACATTCCCCAAAATTGTCTATAAAAAAGACACCAACTTAAAAAATATGATGGAAACCTATAGAAAGACGAATGCAAGGATGAGGGGCATAGTAAAATGTGGATTTTGCATGCAGTGCAAATATATCCCGGAAGGCAAGGAGGTATATATACCCAATTATGGTGTATATATAATACGAAACAAGTTCACTTGCAGCAGTAAGGGAGTTATATATCTAAGTGGCTCCCCGTGTCCATGTTTTTACATAGGAAAAACCATCAATGCACTGAGAACTAGAGTCTACTAACATTATTATGACATTGGTAGGAATGAAACAAAAAATGCCCTAGCTGCACATATTGGTTTGCATCCAGGACACAGTTTCAGGTTCACTGTCATTGAGCAAGTCACTTTGGGTGAGTGGGAGGGACCCCTGAATGAATATCTGGAACTGAAGGAGCTCAGATGGCAAATGAAAACTAATGCCTCTGTGGCACCAGGACTTAGTGCAATTTCTATTAGTTCTATTTT
The DNA here is from genome assembly GCF_019279795.1 of Protopterus annectens. Classification (NCBI taxonomy): domain Eukaryota; kingdom Metazoa; phylum Chordata; order Ceratodontiformes; family Protopteridae; genus Protopterus; species Protopterus annectens. The sequence continues at coordinate 875,040,115 of NC_056725.1, read as the reverse complement.
AAAACTTGAAGCTGAATTTTATATTTAAGTGTTTTATACAGGATGATGTCCTGTAGTAATTTTAAGTAATTTGTTTTTATGTATGAATTCACTTTTTGTATATAGGAAGTGATGTCATTATGTGATTAAGACAAACTATAAAAGGTGAGGTTTTTGTTACAATGGTATTCTGATGAAGTTTTTATTGTGAGACGAAAGTGTTCAATCAATAAATTGGTTGTGGATCTTACTGGCTTCTATCTGGATTTTTATTTTCAGTTTTGTGCTTTGCCCTTTGGACTCTCTACGGCACCAAGGGTTTTCACAAAATGCTTGGCTCCTGTCATAGCACTCTGCAGAATTTTGGAAATTCATATCTTCCCTTACCTCAACAAATCTTTGATTCAGGCACAGTCCCCATAAATTCTCCAGGAACATCTTTCCTACAATGTTGCCCTTCTACAAAGTTTAGGGTTCACCATAAACTTCCAGAAGTCTTCTCTCACCCCTTTGCAGGATCACATTTTCCTAGGATGGAGGATATAAACAGACAAAATGTTAGACTGTCTTCCCACAGAGAAGGTCTTATTCCTGACTTCCTGTTTTCGGAGCATTCTTCCTCTTCAGTCATTGACAGCCAGGGGCTTCCTTTGTCTCCTAGGGTATGTGGCATCCACAATCCCCATGTTACCCTTAGCAAGACTGCACATGCGGAAGATGCAATGGTATCCAAGAACTGTGGGAATGCAACACCTACATCCTTTAGAGTTCCTGATCCCACTCCTTCCTTGCATGAAAAGGGAACTAGAATGTTGGATCCTCAAGCTAAACAGAAATCTAGGCCTACCTCTGCAAGCACCCCTTTTTTCCCCTACAGTTGTTCACAGAAGCTTCAGACACAGGTTGAGGTGCATCTTCAAGCCTTGGAGTGTGAGAGATGTTTGGATCCCAAACAGGCATAGGAACTTGTCAGTGTAAAGGAGATAAGGGCACTGGTTTATACCCTGCAAATCTTCTGAAGCAACCTTGTTCCAGGAGTACTGAGGTGGTTCACAGACACCACCACAACTCTTTGGTACATCAGCAAGCAGGGGGGAATGAAGTCTTAAATTATATGCTGACTGGCCCTGCTTACCTGGGAATATTAGCCTTACAAATCCAAATCTCCCATCAAGCAGTTTATCTCCCCTCAGCCCAGAACACAGTGGCAGACTCTTTAAGCAGGTCCATGACCTAATCTCACAAATGGACATTGCACAGAAATGTGTTTCTTGACCTAATCCATCATTGGGGTATACCTCGTTGCCTCACCCATGAACAGACAACTTCCAAAACTTTGTGCCAGGGTCCTACATACTCTGGTATGGAAGGTCTTTCTCTTGGAAGGGGATGTTTCTGCATGCATTCCCCACTTGCCTCTTCTACAAAAGGCCTACTGAAGATTTAGCAGGATCAGCCAAAAATCTTGTTGTTGACTCCCTTTTGGTCAAGACAGCACTGGTTCCCACCTCTCCTGTACCTAGCCAGGGATAATCGCCACAAGTTACCCCACAGGATGAATCTACTCACACAGCACAAGGGGATCCTAGTACATCCACAGCTGTCAACCCTGAATCTAACCTTGTGGGTGATAGGGTTTTAATCCACTATAGACACCTTTTTTCAGAGGACGTGCTACAAGTTCTGCAGGAGGCCAGAAATCCCACAACTAGAAAATCCTACATTTCCAAATGGAAGAGGTTTTCCATCTGGTGTCACAAAAAGGACCTACAACCACTGTCAGTTGATATTCCAGTGAACTTGTCCTATCTGTGTGAATTGTTGAGGGCTGCGTTGTCTTACACTTTGATGAAGACTCATCTTTCAGCCATCTCTGCTTGTGTCTCCACCTTTGCCCTCTAGGTTAGAGGTAAAACTATATTCCTAAAAGGTGCCCTTCATATCAGACCACCAAAGAAACCAATACCTCCTCCTTGGGATCTCAATTTTGTGCTGGAGAAGCTTATACTGGGACCTTTTGAACCAGCTAGCTCTTCTTCCTTCCAGCATTACCCTTGGAAAACTGTTTTGTTAGTGGCCATTACCTCTGCTAGAAGGGTTTCACAGTTATGGGCCCTGATGTCAAACCTCCCTACACTGTCTTTCATAGAGATAGGGTTTCCCTGTGCACTAACCCTACCTTTATGCCCAAAGTGGTAAATGAATTATCCCTTAATCAGTCTATTAACCTTCCTACCTTTTTTCCTTTCCCTCAGTCTCTCAGTGAGAGAATCTTGCACACTTTGGATGTGCATAGCTCAGATACTACCTTGTCAAAACCAAGCCTATACATAAGACTTGACCGCCTGTTTGTCTTCTACCACCCAAGAGCTCTGGGTCAATCATTTTCCAAACAAACTGTTTACAACTGGATTTCTAAAGATGTTTCTTTTTGATGTTTCTCTAATGGTAAGAACCTTACTTCCCCAGTGAAGGCTCATTCTACTAGATCAGTCTCTTCCTCGGGGGCATTCTTTAAAGGTTTGGACATTGGCTCTATACTGAAGGCAGCTACATGGTCCTCTGTCCATACTTTCACAAAACACTACAATCTAGACACCATCTCCAAGTCCAGAGCGGGGTTTGCAAGAGCAGTACTACATGGATTTGTAGAAAATGCATCAGCTCATCCTCCTCCCCACCTGTTCCAAGCCTTGAGCTTTGGCATTCTCCCTAATGTGATGAGTACTGCAGCACATGACTAGACATAGAATAGTGGTGTAAAATCATACCATAGCCATAGATGTTCTTCTCTTCTGTATGCTGCAGTATTCCTTTCCCCACCCTGCCTTCACGCGATGCTTGCCTAGTTTTCCTATTCCTATGCTTCTTAACTAGTATCTCAGGCTGGTGCTTGGTGGCATACAGTTGTGAAGTAGGTGTGTGCTGATGTCTGCTTTATACCCGACATCTCTTTATGGCCGACTTACGCGTTATGCGGCGTAGCACGTACCTTGCAGTAGCATGAAGACTTTTGGATATTGGGCGGGCTCCCTTATATTATGAATATTGCAGCATATAGAAGAGAAAGACATCTATGGTTATGCTAAGATTTTACACAACTATTCTTTCTTGGTCTTAGAGAGAGAGAGAGTGTGTGTGTGTGTGTGTGTGTGTGTGTGTGTGTGTGTGTGTGTGTGTGTGTGTGTGTGACAAGCAATAATACTGACACTGTATTTCATCTCAGGCAAACAATCTTAGGGTGATTTTTTTCCCTCACAATCCACCATTTTATTTTTCTTATCATTAACTGGAAAAACACTTGATTAAGGAAGTCAGCCAAAAAAATATGATACCATATGAAGTTATGGATGTTAAGTGGAAGTTCTCCAAAAGGCAATGTAGGTGTAAATGCATTATAATTTGGTTCTTGCATATTTCATGAATTTTCAATTCCTGAACTTGCAGTCCAATTTATCTATGACTATTGAATATCACCCCCTTATGCTCTAGACCAAACACAAATCATCTGTACTTTTTTTTTCTGTGGAGAGAATAAAGCCTTACCTTGGTCTGCAACTGCATAAGGATGTTTGGCCATCAGATCTTGTCCTAGAAAATTTGTTGCAAATATAGAATGTTGGTCAATTTGCTAAACTGTTTCTTTTGACTTTGAAACTGTTTTGGGGCTAAATTTGTTTCTCAGAACGCATAATAAGTGACTTCATTATATTTATGATGTTCACTCTAACTTGCAGTTTTATTCAGAGAGATCAGCTTATTGTCTTCTTTGCTTCTGGTAGGAATAATGGTTAAGGTGTTTACCTTGCAGACAGAAGGTGCAGGGTTTGATTCTCACATGGGGTAACTGGCTAGGCATAAAATGCCCCACAAGGGCAATTACCCTAGTACTAATCTATGAACCTATTTCTAAGTACCTCCTGTGGAAGCTTATTGTTTTGTACCATCATGGCCTTTTTGCAGATGGTATGAAAAGCTTTTCCACCAAATTAGTGGCCACAGCAAGGGTTTTTCTCAGGAATTTGTGTTTAGCAGATGTGTATTGCAACCAGTAAGAGCTTAATGCATGTTTACTTAGCACTGCTGCCTGGGTGTCCCAGGAAAAGCACATCTTTTGGGAGTACTCTTTACTATTACATGCCACTGTGAATTACTGTCTGAAAGCCGTCATTTCCTCCCCATTTCTCTCTGGTTTAGGAAGTTAGGTGGAGAATTTATTGATGCATTTTCAAAGGCCTCTTGAAAGCAACTGCTGCACATGCAAGTGTTAGTCTTGTTCGATGATCTTTAGGTGTGTATTAAAATCTCTGAGCCACCCTTAAGCCTCCTGTTTTCTGATATTCTTTTTTTCTGATGGCCCTTCAACAGCATCTTATTGTAATAAAACCTCTAAGATTGAAGTATTTTCTCATAAGTTTAATATATCTGTCTTCTAGGTCACGGCAGCCAGCAGGTCAACCTTAGGGTTTTGTGTGTCCTGAAACCTGAGAGCAGGGCTACTGGCACTAGTCATAGAAATCAGTAAGTGATGAGCAGTTCATATCTACAGGTTCTTAGTCCCTGAGGACACTTACATCTTGCAATTTAACAATAATGAAAACATTCCATTCTACTGATACTGCTGCTTCATTCCAACTTCAACTGTGAAGTTTTACTTACAGCAACCAGTTATTAATCCCATTCTTCTGTTTGCACATTAAATTGTTTACTTCACTGTCTAGTAATTCTTATAGCTGTTAATTTATGTTGGTAACCAGGTGTTGTTTTCTTATTCTAGTCTGATATTTTGGATATTAACGAGATATTTAAGGACTTGGGAGTGATGATTCATGAACAAGGGGATATGATCGGTAAGCTATCTTTAATTCTATTATTCTACAGTAAGTGGAAAGACTCTATTTAGTTTGGCCATAGATAAGTATAATGAGTCAAGTAAAATGTGTGGAGCTCTTAAAAGATGGATTTGTGCATTTGTTTTTTTTTTCTTGTTTGTTTTTTTTTTTTCCTAGTCAAAACCTCATCTATTGAGTCTTTGCAGCATGCATGATCTGTTTTCATTTGTGCTTCTATGCTGCCAGATCAAATGGGAGTGGCTGGAGAGGATACAAATTCCAAAGGGCCACATTTATTTGGCTAATTTATTGCACTAGAAGCACTCAGTAGAGGCTGAATGCCAATAAAAGGTATGTGAACTTTGAAGGGAGAAGGGTGCACATAGGTGACTTGCATTATTATATCAAATATGTGCCAGTTACAGAAAATGAAAATTGTAGACACTCCTGTGCAGTGGATGACAGCCAGTTGCCGCCACCCACACACAGTCTTCCAAAGGAACTTCATTGTGACAGGGTCACTATACCAGCTAGGCTGCATGGGAGATTTATGAATTGAGAAATCTACAGTCTGTGGAGGGAGAAGTGTCACCTCTGTTGGAAAATCATCATAGTCCATCAGTGACTTACTTGCAGAGAAGCAAACTGAGACAAGTCATAGTTGATAGGTAAGGATAGAAAGAATGATAAATACTTTTCGTAAGTGAGTTTATTATTTGGTTTAAAGTTTAACAGTGAAACAAACGTTGAAGTTTAATGGCGTCTGCCATTAAAACTTAAATGTGTACTGCAATAGTACGATTTCTTTGATGTCCACCTTTGTTTTCTGAATCATGACTGGTTATGGCCCATTTGGAATATAGTTAATTTACTTGGTTAACATGAAAATAAACAAATAAGAAAGTTAACATTAAAAAGATCTCCAGAAAAAGAACTGAAGTCTGTTATATTTAATTGGTACAGAGGTAATCCTTTAGGCAGACTTACTCTGCTGCCAGCCAATAATAATAATATTCTTTCTTGCACAAGTACTTATGATTTGGAATCTTCTTACCTTTTGATCACAACTGTGAATTTACAGGAGTTCATGTATTACTGTAAATATTTTGCAATAACAGTTGATTTTCTTGGATTAGTTATTCATTGTTGCATATATATTTTACATCTAGATATGTTGTAGTAATGTATCCAGGTTATGTAATACTTTGGCAGCCTGCCATAGGCCTGGGCTGTGGCTGAAAGTGAGCCCTGGACCAGCCACCTACTTCATTACCAACACAGAAATAAAATTATGCACCTAAATATGTCTGTAACTGGAAACTGGATAATTCATTACTGGATATTTCTGTATTTTCTGTTTCCTTCTTTTGTGATGAAGCTCTGGTTATTAAAAAGTGCTAACAGCTGTAGAAATTTAATTGGCAGTCTCTTTTTTTTGTTTTTCCACACAGTTTTTATCCTAGGCAACAGCGCATGTTCAGTGTATGTCAATGTGTTGAAGGATACTTTCTCCCTGTGGAGCAAGGCTGCCAGGCACAGTTAATAGTAGGACAGGATACTTGATAAGCAAGTGTGTGAAAACCAGGATTTATGTACTTTATTAGTTTTTACACTCAGCAGAGGATTTTGCAGCGATTGTTAATATTTTCCTTTGCTAAAAATGCTGCTACCGCAGATTTGATTGTAATGAGTAGGGGTTGCAAGGTGGATAGCCGCAGCATGATGGTATGTGGTACAGTACAGTGAATCAAATATTTCACCCATGAAAGTCTGCCATTGTAATGCTTTTCATCATTCAGCATAATAAAGTGGGGATGTAATTAGCAGATATCCATGGGATCCTGTAATTGCACACCATGTGTGTGGAGGCAAGTCTGTACAAAGGGCAAAAAAACAAGAATTCTGTCTTAAGTAACAGTGTGACACTAACCTAGTCTCCTCTTCAGCCATGACTGTTGGATCAAGTCTGGGGAAAGGGAGTTATTGTCTCCAGGAACCTGGAGATCAAGGAGAGGCAGCAGGAGTCGCTGCAGACCAACTGTGGAGTGGGCACAAAAAATGATAGATTTAAGAAATTCCTGGTTTGTGTGGAATTCCTTTCATGTGTCCTGTTGTTCAATTTTTCCTGATGTGTTGGATTTGCAATGCAGTTAATGAAATTATCCTTTTTTGTATGACCTTGTCATTGTTAGACTGTATGCAGATTTTTCCAGGCAGTGAACATGACCACTTGGTCTCATCAACAGAAAACCTTGCCTATAAAGGGAAAAAAGCTCAGTAAAAGAAGCATCACCATCCTTTGCCTTTTTCCTCTGGCCAACACTACTTTTGTCATCAATTATTCTACACTGTCATCATCTCACAATAGCCGTTGCTGTTCCTCTATCCCCATGCGTGCTTCCATTCTCTGTCATATCCCATAATGGTGAAGACAGCTGGTAGTAAAACATTCTGTGGCTTCCTCTTCCTTGCTCAGGAAAAGCAAGGATCCTTGGCAACAGCCCATATCCATGTCCATGTGGATTCTTTCCAAATGTCTAAACATCTGCTGATGAGCCCCAGCTTGGGGACTTGTACATAGGATTCAATTGAGCTGGTGGTACTGCGTTTTGACATATCCTGGATGGAAGCATGTTGGTTGCTGTTGCCAGCTTATCACGGCATCTCTTTTCCACCATCAAAGAAAGCTGTATCTGTGGCTGTAACATATAACTAGTAAGGAGAGGAGAAATATTCAGAGAGACTTGTATCAGGCAATTACCATATTATCACATGCAGTGCTGAAGAAAAGAGGCATACCTTTCTGGATACACTTTCTGATGAGTATTCCGAGTAGGTCCTGGAAGTTGCCTTCTCTTCATTCTGTTTGTATGACGCACAAGTTGCAGTGACAGTTGAACGCCATTTTCAACAGATTTGTCCTTTCACCATTTTCACTTATTTGCTCTATCCCTTGACATCTTGGGTGTTCTAGATCTCCCAAGAGGACATATCATTTTTCTTATTTGGAGTTACTGAGGAAGTGCTAGGCATCAGTAATGTGGTAGAAAAAGCCCAGACCATTCCTTTAAAATGTATACTTTGGCCGTGTTGCTTTCCAGGATCATTTTTTCAATAAGCTGGTTATAAGAAAAGCACTGAAAGTCTTTAGATAGAGGACTATAATTTCATCATAGGGCTAATAACACGTACTGTCTTCCTAGGGGGGAATGGTCTTTTCTAGGAAAGGCACCCCTATGTGACTCTGCTGACTTCCAGTGCTGCTGAAGAGTGACACAAGATGCCAAAGGCCATTTGTGATTTACCTCTGGACGAGATGTCTTGACAGATCTGTTGGGTAAGAAAGGCTCCAACTCCTACACCCTTCGGGGTATGTTTTTATTTGTATGGTACAGGTAGATGAGATTCTACTCTTATTTGCTGAAGAAAATGAGTTCACTTTTCAACTCTTTGGAAGATATGGAAACCAGGGGTAGAAGAAGATGGTTGGCTTACTGTTCAGCACCAGTGGCCAGTGTTCTGGATGATCTGTGATCTGAAGGATATCAAGCCAGGATGACAGTTGTAGGGGTGACCCTGAGAAGCCTCATCTGCCTCAGAGTCTTAGGCTCCCCACAAGATCCACCCTTACTGTCTGTTCTCTAGATATCACCACTTTTGACAGGAGGTTAAGTGGACCCTTGGTGAGCTGGAGGAATGTTGGAGATCAAATTAATGACTGACTTTTTTAGGAAAAATACAGTTTTCAGCCAATTTTATCAATCACAGAAAATGACAAACATGTTTTCCCCAACTGCAGTGCTCTTTTGCAGCTTCTCTGTTCCTGGGCTGCAGGAGTCCCTTCATCAAATCATTTGACCATGTGCCAGGCTTTCCGGAGGTCTTCAGGCTAAGAAGGCTGTTTTTCCTCCTGACAGAAAAAAGAGGGCCACTACACTGTACTTTTGGGGTTTCAGCTTTTGCTGCTGTACACACCAAAGGCTTTGTTTCATCAGCCCTCCACACATATGCATGCATGCACACATGATGAAACAGTTTCTTGCCTGCTTCTGCAGGGTATTTTCCTCTGTTAAAGTGTGAGGCAAATTTTCTGTTGGCCATAGGCACAGTGGGAAAGACCCTAAGTCTCAAAACATCTGGGGTTATCTCCAATATCCTTTTTTAGTACTAAGGTGTTTGTCTCGTTCTAGAACTTCAAGATCACATTCGTTTTGTGGAGGACAGCAAGGTCAGTCGTGGTGATTAGTTACCTACTGTGGATCTTCAGGATACATTTTCTCATTTTGATTCATTTCTTGAACAGGCAGTTTTTGAGATTTATGGTGAACAAGGACACCTTCCGGCTACAGCCCTTCCTATTTGGTTGCCTTGTATAATATGTGTATTTTATCATGTGCTCAGCTACCATGGCAGTTGATCTGCAGAACAAGGGAATTCCTTTATCTGAATGACTGGTTAATTACTGTTTCTCCCAGGTGACATTTCAAGGCATTCTGAAAGCTATCATTAGTAATTCTTCCATTGACTTTGGAACCACAACATGCTTGACATTGTTCTGCTTGGTCCCCTGTCAGAGAAGCATATTTTTGGGATTGGTTTGTAGTTCCATATAGGAGACATTGTTCATGTCTTTGGGGAGGCTTTTTATATGTATATTTCATCTGAGCCATTTTGTACAATGTGTCATTCAAAGCTCCCATAGTTCTCAAAGTCCTGTACCAAGAAGTGGCGGATCCAAAACAGTAGGAGGTGCACCCTGGTGCTCTGGTCAAATGTCCGATTGTCGGTATGAATAACACCTTGAACATGTGTTCATAATGTTTTCAGCTGATCTGTAGAAAAAAAGCTTCCTTAATCAGAAATAACCTCACTTCATGCCACTGTGGATGAGTATCTCATCCACAAGTCTCAGCTGTTAGACTTAAAAAAAAAAAAAAAAAAAAAAACTCAGGCAAGTTTGCATTCTGTGTCAGATCTTCATTACTCTTTTTGCAGTAAGATGCTGACTGGTATAATGGGAACAACTTTCTGACTTTGGAGAGTCACAAGCTTATAAAGCCAATGCAGTTCACCATGTTATGCAGTAACATGCCAGATTATGATTGGTACTGAAGATATGCTCATCCAGAGACCAAGGAAGGGGGGGGGGGTTCTGTCATAGATTGAGAGACAGCTGGGACATTTTTGTCAAGTGTTTAGCTTCCATCTGCTGCTGCACAGGAGCAGTTGTTTATGACTAAGGAGTCCAGGAGGACAGTATTTAATATTACACCTATATGCATTGTGTTACGTTGTTAGGTTCTCTTGAAGATCCAAAAGAACAGTCCAGAAATCCTGCTGGTGACTACCTTTTTGCCCAGGCAGCATTGTTCACAACTTCCCCCTTTTATTTCATCTGGCCAGGGACAAATACTTCAAGTTACCCCACAAAGTTAACTTGCTCTCAAAGAACAAGGGCTGACAGTTTCACTGCAACCTTCAGGCTCTCGTTCTGATTCTTTTGGGGATCAGATTTTAATTCCTTTCAGACACCAGTTCTCTGAGGACATTCTCTGAGTTCTCCAGGAGGTAAGAAAGCCTCATGCTAGAGAATCTTTACATATCCAAGTGGAAAATATTTTTCCGGAGGGGAGGGTTACATAATGAATAAGGACCCATTCTTGGACGGTATCCCTATTATTTTGTCACATATGTGTGAGCTATTAAGACAGTCTAGCCCTACTACTCCATCAAAGGCCATAAGTCTGCTGTCTCACCTTGTTTGACTTTAGACCCACCATTAGCCTTTAGGATTGAGATCAAACAGTTCTTAAATGGCATCTTCCCAGGAGGGCCATTCCCTATTCCTGAGATTTGAATTTTGTTTTGGATAAACGTACTATACCTCCACCCCAACCCCCTTCCGCCTCTCTGTACTTTTGATATGGAAAACTGCTTTGCTCATAGTTGCAAGTTTTAGGGCAGCTTTCCCCTTCCTAATATTTTATAAGGATATGGTCACCCTAAAGTCTAATCCCTCCTTTATGGCTAAAGTGATACATGATTCATCTCTGAACTAATACATTCATTTTCCATCCTTCTTTCTAACTCTCAAAACAGGAGTGAAAGTTCTCAATTCCCTTGATGTGCATAGGCTGTTAAGATTTTACTTGATGAAAGTCAAATTATTCAAAAGTTGACACCAGCTCTTTATTTCCTTCTAGGAAGATAGATTGGGAACCCTTTTCAAAACATGCTATCTCCAGCTAGGTTTCTAAATCTACTTCCTTCTGTTATACCTTTATTGGGAAAAATGTTCTAGCTAATGTTAAGGCACATTCAATAACAGTTTCCTCTTCACATGCTTTCTTCAAGGGCATTGGTTCTAGGTGCATCATAGAGGTTGCCTTCTCCAGATCTAGGACCTCCTTTGCTATATCTATTCTATTAGGACTGGTAAGCAACACCATTCTACCTAATCCTAACCACATCAACATTTCATAGCTTTGGGAATCACCCATAAGTTTTGGAATACTGCAACAGTAATCTGAGGTAGGACAGATTGTGTAAGAACTTACCATAACCATAGATGTCCTACTGTGCATTGTTGCAGTGTTGTTCCCCTCCATACTTCCCTCATCTTCACTGTGCTTTGTGGACCAAGGTAGACAGTTACCTTCCCACCCTATTACACTGACATATTTATTTTTTCTTTCTCCTTTTACTCAAGCTTTCTGTAGGGCTCTGCTGGGGCTAGGTAGTCTGAGGCTCCCGTTATGATACGTCAGCTTAAGTACCCCTACACCCCCAGGCTGAGAGAATGTGCAAGGTGTACAGAGCATTATGAAGGTTATTTTGCTTTGGTACCATGTCAAGATATTGGGTTACTCTCTGCAGAATAATCCCATAAGTATTAGAATACTGCAACAGTGATCGGTACTTCATCAAATACTATGGAATGTTCTTACTCAACTGTATTATCCTCCTAGATAAATAGCCTAGTAAGTACCTATGAACCCATGAGTGGTAAATATGAGAGATGTTCTTTCTGGATTGCAGACTTGCTTCATGGGGTAAGATCTGTTTACTGCTGGTCACAGTAATCCTGCGACTATACCAAGCATCCAAAGATAACCACCCAACACAGACTTCATCTCAGGGCTGGAGGTCATTTATGTCAAAATATACTAATCTGTTTCTGACAAGAGTTACAGCCATTGCTTTCAGTTATGTACATGTGTTGAAGTTTCAGTCCTTTAGAGCAATTATAGAACTACACCATTACCTAAGGTACACAAATCTGCTTGAATTATGCTTCACCTCACAGCAAACAATTCCCACCTCTGGCACCACATATGCGATATGAGTAGGTATGTGGTAGCCCCATCCATTTTGCTGCACTCATGTAAAGTACATGGGGTTGATGAGGCTTAAAGGTGTAGTGTAAATGAGCACTGCTGCCTTGGGTAATAACCATCACCTGCCACATCCCAATAAGCTTTGCACTGTACAGCTGCTAATCTGAGTTATAATCCCTTGCTCCCAATGATTTTGCCCACCTTAGACTGAGCATAGTGTCTTTCCCTTCAGTATTGCCATCAGTAATTAAATCCTGTCCAAAATTATTTTAAAGACACACACACACAGTATTTGCCAGGAGGAATAAATAACTATCAACCACCAACACCCGTTCCAATTTGCACTATTCTATCTCCATCTTAGTTACTTTGACGAAAAATAAATAGAAAGTGCAATTTACCCTTTAAGTAATCCTTTCTTTGGTAACAATAGCTTTAACAGTAACTTCATACGGCAGTGCCTTTTGTAGGTTGTACATTTATTCAGTGTGCATTCCCTTAAACAAATAAATCACTTCCCTCAAACATTTTAAATTCAGCAATACTTGGCAATTTATTCTGTACCTTTATTAAACCTGTTTTTTTAACTTTAGACAAATAAGAAGCCCAACTCACTAGATTGGACCCAGACATGGAATACTAGTGCCTCTTGTGCTACTGTTAGTAAGCTGAAGTGGTTCTTCAGGATGAACTAAAAGTTGTGATAGGTGCCTGATATCAGTGCTCTTAAAGCCTCCAAGTTTGTGTTGATTGTATGTAGATAGGACAGTTGCCATGGAATTCTACTAAGGTGTGTGAACTACTTATCTGATGCACCCAGTAGTCCTTTAAATGGATAATAATTTATTACAGCATTTGTAAAGCTTAAGTTCACGTCTGCATTTCTCTTCTAAATCGGTTACGTTTCCAGTCTTATAATAGTTTATTCACAATAATTGCTGTTTCAGAAATGTGTATTGTGAAGGTTTATGAAAATAATAAAGTCAAGGGCAATATTCGACACCAGCCAGGTCCAGCAGGTCGATGTCCTTATGGCTGCAGTCTCATGCTGTGTGGCTAGGTGAGAGCCCACCCATTAAGAGTGAATAGCTTTGTTCCCCACTTGATTCTTTTCTGTAACCAACGAATTGACCTTCTGCCTCTGTGCTGCTCGTCATTCATTTTACGAAGCCTAGGTTATGACAGTGCTGAAGAATTATATCCCTTTGTTGTTACCTTGGGCACAAAATACCAAACTGAATTTGTTTGGTAAGCAAATTAGTCAACAAAACACTACTGATAGTCTGTTCTGTCACACAACTACCTCCCTCTTGTTCTCTTTGTAAGTAATCTTTCTTCGAGATATCTGCACAAACTGAATTCTTTTGCCAAGTCTACTGCTTATATTACTCTAATTTCTACATTATATGTAACTTTTGTATGTTGCACTCAAGTATAATTGTATTGTTGATGCCTGTTTCCCTTGTGTATATTTCTGTATTCACACTGCTCTGTATAATTATTCTATTGATTTTTCTCTGTTTTTGTGTGTTGCTGTAAACAGAGCTTTTCTACCTGGGCTTGTGCCTGAACTGAAAATTTGTGTCTCTGTATACCCAGCTGGAATATCCCAGTAAACAAATACTAACTAAATATAAAGTAAAACCTAAAATAAATGAAAAAGTGTAAAGCTAAAGTACATTTTATTTTTTCTCAGGATGTTCTCAGACAAACTGAATAGCATATGCTGTCACAAGCATTGGGTATCTTGTCCCTCTAATGATTAGTGGTCTCCAAAAAAATCTCTAAGACAACACCTTTCCTCTCTATGGCAATACACGTGTGCCAAATCTGCACTCCCCAAAACCTGACACAACCCTACACCTTCATTAACTACTACTGTGATACAACCCTTTCTCTTTCAATTTACTTACTTAACTGCAGTTCTGTACTATATACTGTATTTGCTTACCTATATTTAAGCCAAGGACTTTACAAGGGCAAATTATTCAGACTATTTTGCAAGAACCTGTGATACTTACTTGAGTAACTTAATTATCCTAGCTTTATATCCTATCTTGTTACATTTTAATTGCACAAACCACTTTATCCATAATGCTGTAATCTAATAATGTACCAAGATTTTTACCTTGCTTATTCAACTGTCTTCTGCAACTCTTGCATAGTTATGTACTTATGTTGATCTATTTGATTGTATGTATTGTATAATTGATTGTGGAGCCTTTCTTCCGAGGTCTCCACTGAAAATGGGCTCACCATGGCCTAGTGGACCATCCTGGTAAACAAATGCAAATACATAATAAATAAATAGCACCTTAGGATTTTATATGTTCTGATCTTCCCTGCTCAGACCATAAACTCATCCTGCAGTGTTGTGACCCATTTGGCCCCATCCCCACCCCCAAAATCCACATTGCGAACTGGGTGTAAAGTTACACTGAAATGAACTGTCATCGTTGGGCAGTTTGGAATTTTTTTGCTTTACAATTTGGGCCCTGTTTTACCCCACATCAGTTGTTCAGTGATATTAGTGCAGAACATAAGTCTAAAGAGGAGTTGGCACTGCATTATCTATAGCCATTGCTTGGCTAAAGCTTATGGTCTCCAACATGGGTTGCATGCCAGCCAAAATACCCACTTCCTTCCTACTAGGATTTGCATGATGTCAGATGTCACTAATTCTCTCCCCTTCGGCTGACTTGTCAGGAGCTGGGCATCATCTTAAGCACTCTTTGTGAAAAGATTGCAGCACACATCATTAGCTTTGTGCTGCTGCAAAATTTAGTGACTGAAGGATTGTGCATCTGCATTCTAGGAACATGCATGGATAAACAAGAGGCTTAAGCCTGATATATGAAGTGAGACCGTTCATCTTCTGAAAGTTGATGTGCCGACTTGTCCTCCTATTCTGCAAGAGCGTGGCTGTTTGAAGGAACATGTTATTCCTGTTGGTCTCTTGCTTGAATATTGAGTTCTGGAGGGACAAGCAGTAATAAGGCATAGCATTTTAATCACCAGAGAGATGATTAGGATGTTGTCTGAAGAAGAGGCCTTCAGAATTGTAAAAAAAGGCCAGTTCCCATCTTAAACATCAGTGTACATACAGCTGAGTTGCTAGTAAGTCCCTGGATGTTTTTTTTTATGTTTCTCTTGCTCTAGTAAGAAAATCCTCTCCATTAGTAGTATGTATTTCTGGGGGGCCAGTGAGGCACTCGCGCAGTCTTCTACATTATGTTACAAGGGGTTGGTATCCAGTACGCAGGTGTTTGATAGCTGGGTGTCCAGGTATTGGGCATTGACCTTATAATGACATGAGAAATATGTGTAAGAATATTTAAGGTACTGCAGGAGGTGTCCATAGATTTATCAGCTCCTAATCCTTAAATTTGAGGAAATTCCAAAGAGAGATTATACCTGTCTAGCTTCAATTCACATGAAGAGGTGGGAAATAATTCACTAGGTTATGCAGAATAGATTGGTTGGCTTATAGTGTTGGTTAATGATTCAGGTGATGAAAATAACCTCCTTTAGGTACACTTTCAAGTGCTGATTATTTTGGGGATAACCTGAATCTGAAGAAAGAGCACTTTAGGCAGACTTTCCCTTATCTAATTTAAGCAGACCCCAGAATACTAGCTACTCCTCTGATGATTTTTTTTCTTGGCATATTTTGTGAGATTCCTTAAAGCTGGACTCCCAAGCACCTTTCCCCCCAAAAATTGACATATGTTATTGGCATGTGGAGAAGGGTGCATTTTTATATATAAGCCATGTGGTTGACCCAGTTGTGATAAACATGTTTAATTTAAGGAGTCAGAAAATATGGGGACTCTTTTAAGTATCACATTTTTAATGGAAACAGGTTACTAGACTGGCCTGGAAATAATATTGTTATTTCTCTACTTCTAGTCATCAGATGCAGTAGCTTCAAGTCCCTTATGGTATAGTAACACTATCAAACTATTAATCAGGTGGAGAATTTAGCTCAGGGATTTCAAGATGGTTCCCAAACTGAGAATCGCAGACAAGGTGGGGTCCCATGATATTAAGTGTGGGAATGACTCCGTAAATTATAGTTTTAGGGCATCTGTTTCATCTGTGGTTGTGTTGTTGTTGGTCTTTCGGCTTTTCCCGGTTAGGGGTCGCCACAGCGGAACTCCGGTCCGCTAATGATTGGCAGTTGGGGTTTTTTTTTGTTTTTCTTTTTATGGTGTTGAGTTGCCAGCCCGACGCCCAACCTTCAACGAAGGCACGCCCATTCAACGCATGTCTTTTGACCACCCACTCGACCGCTGGGAGGACATGCAGACTCCACACAGAAGGCATTCCCAACCCAAGCTGAGAATCAAACGGGAGAACCTCTTGCTGTGAGGCAACAACACTACCACTACACCACCGTGGCTATAATGCAGTGTTCCTGGATAAAAACCTAGCTTTGCCAGAAGATGCCAGGTCTTAACTCCATGTTGTTTCACTTGAGAGTTTTTTGATATCTCTTTGAGAAGCTGCAGAAATAATTGAACAAAAGCTGTAAGACTATAGAAAACAGTAATTAGATACTTAAGTCTACTGTTCCCAGATGCAGCAAAAAAAGTCTGTTACAGCATTTTATAGAAAGCAAAGCAATGTGTAGAGATGCACAGAGAGAATCGGCAGTAGAAAAGCAGAAGTGACAGTCCTGAAGAGGAAAGCAACAGCAGTTTTCAGAAAAATTTTATTTTATTTATTTTATTTTACATTTGTTGACTGGGCTAGTCTGGCTGGATACATGTCCATTTTCAGCAGAGGCCCGAGGAGAAAAGCTCCACTAAATACTAAGTACATTATATAAAAAACCATTACTTCTAAGAAAAGCAAAATTTTAGAATTCAAAAAGACCATCCAGAGGGAAGGATAGTTTTAAAGAGAGACATATACACCATATGCAGTTCATTACATATTTGCATTACATATATGCAATTACTTATTAGCAATTTTACATAAATTATGCATAGTTAGAATTAGAACGGTTAAAAGAGGGGAGGAAGAGGCAAAAATAGATAAGAAGTGTGTATAGAAAAGGTTAATCAGGTGCATTGCAGGAACAAAGCCAATGGTTTAGGTAGAAAAGTTTAATTTTCTGTTTGAATAGAGGCAGGGATGTAGTCAAGGTAATGTCACTAGGTAAGAGATTCCAGCTTCTACCTATAGTGTTAGTGAATAGAGAACCACCTGCTGTATTGTTTACCTTTATTGATTTTGTCATAATTTTACTAGAAGAGCGAAGTGAGTTGAGATTGTTGTAAGGGATTAGAAGTTGAGAGATTATAGGGGTGTTGTCAGGAAGGTGTAGTATGTTGTGGGCTATAGTGAGTTGAGGGATTATTAGGAAGTTTTGAAATTGAGCCAGCCAAGTTGTTTTAGGTTTATACAATGGTGGGTCCTAAAGGGGTTACCAGTGGCGAAGCGAGCTATGTTGTTATAACAGGTTGCAAGTTTATTAAGATTGATTTTTTTAAGGTTTGTATAAATGGGGGAAGCATATAGGAGAGTAGATAGGAGATGAGATTGAGCAATTTTGGTTCTAGTTGCTGGGGTTAGAAAAGGTTTGATGCGATATAGGGATCCAATTTTTTTGTTAACAGTCTTGATGGTGTTATTAATATGCTGATCGAAGGAAAGATTATTGTCAATGGTTATACCTAAGAGTTTAGTGGTAGGATCAGGTGAGATGATAGTGCCATTGTTTGAGGAAATGGTGA
Source organism: Protopterus annectens (assembly GCF_019279795.1). NCBI lineage: Eukaryota > Metazoa > Chordata > Ceratodontiformes > Protopteridae > Protopterus > Protopterus annectens. The sequence goes on along the minus strand of NC_056725.1, from coordinate 875,022,226 downwards.
AGTTTAAAGGAGGGGAGCGAGAGGTGGGGGAGAAGAGGAGAAGTTTGGTTTTTGGCATTTAGTAGGAGAAACCGTGTAGAAAACCAAGTTTCTACTGTGTTAAAGGTCTTTTGGGTCAATGAGGTCAGTTCAGTAGAGGAAGGGGCTGAGCAGATTAGGGTAGAATCATCTGCATATTGTATGCAGGTAGCTTGTGGGATAGCAGTCTGAAGGTCGTTAATAAAGAGGGAGAACAGCAGTGGACCCAGAATGGAGCCCTGGGGAACTCCAATGGATATAGGCAAGAGAGATGAGATATGGTTTTCCCAAATTACTGCTTGTTGTCTGTTGCTAAGATAAGATTTAAACCAGCTAGTGGCCAGTTTATCACTAGAGAGAGATTTAAGAATGTGAATTAAGAGTGAGTGGTTGACCATGTCGAAAGCTTTAGAGAGGTCAATGAAAAGAGCGGAAGAGAAAGTGTTGTTGTTTCGATTTTTGTTGATAGTATCTACAAAAGATAGAAGGGCAGTGGTGGTGCTATGGTGGGGTCTGAAACCGTGCTGGCAGTTTGCTATTATGTTGTGAAGAGAGAGATAGTGTACAAGTTGTTGATGAATACATTTTTCCATGATCTTTGCTAGGGGGGAGAGAAGGGCAATTGGTCTAAAGTTGGAAAGGTCAAGGAGTTTCCACCTTTATGCAGTGGGATAATATAGGATACTTTCCAGATATCAGGGATGGTTCCTTCTTGGATAGTTCTGTTGATAAGTAAGGATATAGGATATGCAATTTCTTTGGCAGCTTTCTGGAGGAACAGAGAAGGGAGCTTGTCAGCAGAAGGTGTACAGGGTTTTAGTTTGTGAATGAGTTTATAGATAAAAGAGGTAGATATAGGTTTTAGAGAGAAGTTAGAAGAGGAGGAGGTTATGTTAGTTGGTATATGAGAGTCGTTAGGGTTCATTTGTTTGGCTAAGGATTGAATAGTTTCAGAGAAAAAGAGTTGAAGACATTTGCAGTGTGGAGTGGGGTATCTGGATCAGTATTTAGAGGGGAAGGAGTTTTTGCAGTCCCTGGGGAGAGAAGTCTATTTACTGAGGACCAGAACTGTTTGGAGTTGTTAATATGAGTTTCCTGAAGCTTACAGTAGAAATTTTTCTTGTCAGAGATTATTGATTTTTTTGCAAGATTTCTAAGCTGGCGGAAATTAACTAAATCAGGTTTTGTCTATCACATCTCCATTTTGTCCATGCTTTGTTTCTAGCATGCATGAGTTTTTTAGTGTTTGAGGTCAGCCATGGGGCAGGTTTGGTCTTAATTCTAATGGAGTGCTCGGGAGCATGTGTATTGAGTATGGATAAGAATGTAGTATTAAACAATAATACTGCTTCCTCCAGAGGAAGTGATTTTAAACAATTCCATTTACATGCTCTCAGATCAGCTTTAAAGAGGTCTATGTTAAAATGCTTGAGAGATCGAATTAGCCTTGTATTAGGGAGGTTGACATATTCTGATTTTAATCTAGTAATGTAGGTTAGGGAGTGGTCGCTGATGTCATCTGGCAAGGTACCTACTTTATATTGTTTGTTAACTTTATTTGTGAGTATCCAGTCTAGTATACTCTCTTTATTACTGGGCTTATTGACTCTTGTAGTTGAGGTAATAGTTTGTGAGAAACCATGTAGGTTAATGTGAGAGGAGGGTTATCATTATTAATAGTGTTCCAGTCTATGTTAACATCGCCAAGAATTATAGTTTCTTGGGGTAGGTGGTAGAGACCCAACTTAGAAAATCTTCTAATATTGGGATGTTATTACCTGGGGAAGATACAAACAAATAATGTAAATAGATTTTTGGTGTTAAGTTGTAGTTTAATAATGATGGCTTCTGTTTTGCTATTTTGGTTTGGGCATGCTGGTTGAGTAGTGATGTTTAGTTGATTTTTGAAAAGTATTGCTACTCCACCACCCTTGCTTTAAGCGTCGTGTCTTACTATGTTATAACCTTGAGGTATAATCTCTGTGTCTTTAGTGCCTATGTTTAGCCAGGTTTCTGAGAGGCAGAGAATGTCAAATGAGTGGGTATCTAAAAGGGCATGGATGAAGGGTATTTTCTTATTTATGCTTTGGATATTAAGGTGTCCTATAAGGAAGTTATTATTGAGGTTAGGAGAGTGGTTTTGGTGAGGTGGTGAGTTAGGGCCAGGGTTGGGGTGGATGTCTCCATCTAGTAGGGTTGGGTTAACTAGTTTAGTTAAGAATTTACTCTTTTGAATTGTTAGGGTTTTGTTTTTTTTGTCAGATAGTATGGGGTAAGTAAGGTGATGTTGCCTGTGGTATTTAGATAGATGATAGCTAGGGGTGGAATTAACATTAGGGTATGGTGTGAAAGTGAGTGTAGTAGGAGTGAGTGTTTGTGAGGAGATAAGATAGTTGTTAAGTGAAATTTCAATAAAGGTGAGATGGTATCTTGAGAGAAGGGTAGTCATGATTAAGACTGAGAGTAGAGGCATGGTTAGTATGTAGGGAGTCATGATTTAGTAATATGAGAAGAGAGGAAGCAGAGAGGAGAGTATAAGGGGAGAAATAAGAGTGTGGAAAGGAATAGAGGGGTAGTAAATTTATTTAAAGCAGAATGGTAAAATAGGAATAGATTCTATAGGAAATAGAGAAGGGATGGTTGGAGAGGAAAGAGCGTGTATAAGGAGAAGTGTACGTAATGGAGAGAGGTAATAGTAAAAGTAAGGTCTTAGGGCTAAGAAAGAAGAAGGGGTGGAGTGTAAGGGGTGTGTATAGGCTGGATAAAAATTTTGGCGGGAAGGAGATGTATAGGCCAGGAGGGATAGGGGTGTGGCTATGGAGCTATAAGAGTAGGACCCCTGGGGGTGGGTGGGAATTGGGGGTAGGGAGGGGAGCGGAGTGAGCCAGGGCACGAGCGGTAGAGCCAAAGAAGAGAAGTTGAGTGGAGAACAATCAGAAGTTGCTGATAGGTCAGGTAAGTAATCCGAGGAGAAAGAGGAATACTAGGAGAGTGAGGACTAAGTGGGGCAAGGCTGAGAAAGGCAGAGAAAGGAAGAGGGTGAAAAACACAAAAAGGGTAGCAGGATAGTGGGAAATATAGGACTTAGTATGTGGAAAGAAAAGTTAGCAAGACTAACATTAAAATTAAATTAACATTAACATTAAACATTAACATTAAAAAGATGAACATTCCTTCACAAGTTTGTTGCATCAAATTCTACAGTCATTGTGTGGCACTTGCCACAGCCCTCCAGCCTCTCTCGGGAAGGATTTCTCATTTCACAAATTTTGACATCTTCCTGGCGTTGAGAAATGAGCAAAAATAGTCACCACCATACCTCTGAACCTGGAAACATCAAAAATCTGGACAAAGGCCCATGAAAAACAGGTACAAATTTGTACAATAATTAACATAAAATTTGCATACATAATTATGTAACCCCACCTACTTCTGTGGAATGCCAACTTTCAAACACAAACTGAAGAACAGACAACGAAAATATGGCCCCAGACCCTGTAGTAAATGGTAACCATTTGTTTTCTTTTTTGAAATGTGTAGCAGTGATGTTTACTGGGAAGGGAGAAGATGATGAACCTTAGGAGTTTGTTTTTGGTGACTTGCAGTATGTGGGCTTTGTGGTAAAAGTAGGGCATTTAATGGTAGGCAATAGTCTAATCTTAGCAAAAGAATATCATAGTTTGCTAGGACCTCCAAAAGTCTTTCTCCATGGCCTACTGATCAGTGACATAGCTAGAGTTTATGCCACCTGGGGCTGTCTTTCAGTTTGTCACCCTTCCCCCCTCACAAAATCATGGTCAAATGCCCCCCCCCCGCACCCATTTCAGTGTCCCATTACTTGACTATTTCACCCCATTTACCATAAACACTGTAATGTGCATACTGCTTTACTTCTACAATGATTATTTGGATTTCATTTAAAACTTTTAATGTTAAGTTGTCTATCTCGCCTTCATTCTTGCTGGATGGGTTCGGAGCCGACCTCGGCTCCGACTCGGCCACTCTAAAAGCTCGAGAGTTGGTTCCACCGGCTCGAGGCTCCCCTTATATCCCACAATGCTAGGCGAGAGTTACCTCAGATCTCGTTTGCCGCTACAGCGATCGAGGTGTTGGTTTTCTACCGGTTCTTGGTAAGTGACTTTCTTGTAAAGTTAGTGTAATTAAACCCCTTTAATTTTAAATTTTATACTTATTTCCCTTAGTTTAGAGGAATTCTTGCCCCTTTTTCTTAAAATTCCTGTTTTTTCCCCACAACAACTTTAAGTTCTTCCCTCGGGCCTTCAGGCCTTCTTCCTTCCCTAGTGGGTGTGTGTGTGTGTTATTTTCTTAATTTAAAACTTAGTCAGTTGTTTTATTTTAAGCTAAAACTAGACAGGGTGTAATCAGTGTGTTTTTGACTGTGTGTGTGATTGCACTTTCGGGATGTCTAAAGAATCAAAGGTCTCAGGCTTCAAGAAGTGTGATGCGTGCTGTCAGAAGATGTCTCTGACAGACGGTCACACTTCTTGTGTCTACTGCCTGGGGCCTTTGCACCTGCAGGACTCCTGTGCTGTTTGCCATGGCTTCAGTCCCAGGGTCCTGCAGGAAAGAAAAAATAAATTAATTTTGAGAGGTTTACTCAAGCCTGAGGATTCCCTTACTGTCTCTTCAGGGAAGCCCTCCAAGGCTTCTAGGTCTTCGGCTCCAGCAACTGAGCCGAGACCTAAGGCTTCTAAACCTCTGCCTACATCGGCTCTGGCTGGAGCCGATGAGTCTCAGTCCACAGTTTCTGTGGTTCCCTCGGCTCCGGCTGGAGCCGAGGTAATAGAGATTCCCGTGTCGGCTCCGACCAGATCTTGAGCCGACATCGAGGAAGAGGTCCAGGTCACCATCCCTTGGCTCCGTTCATTCGGCTCCAGGATCTCCCCTGCTGTCTGAACGGAGCCATAAATCTCATTCCTCTAGGTCATCGAGGCTGTCGGATCATGACCTTCAGAGGGTAGTGAGTCGACTTCTTAAGTCCGAGGCACTGGCCCAGATGCTTCAGAGCCCGACTCATCAGTCGATGCCTGCCCCTGTCCATCAATATATTCCTCCTCCGACTCAGTTGAGCTCGGGCCGGTCGTCGGAACCGAGACTGTGGTAGCGTCGGAGCAGATACAATTGTCTTCGGCTCCATCGTCGGCTCCGATTTCTTCCTTAGAAGAATCTCGGCGCCGGACTTCCATCGTCGGCTCCCCGGGGGTGAGTGGCATCGGACCCTTGTCCGACCCCGCTCTTCCTCTCGGAGCTTCGGCGCTGGTGAGTTCGGCTCCGACATCGGCCTCGGAGCCATCACTGTCGGTGCCGAGGGAGGTTTTCAGCTTCTCGGAGTGGGGACCTCTGGCTTTGCCTGACAGGGGTGCGTTCGAGGTCATGCGGAGTGTGTTAGAGCCTGGCTCTACTCCACAGTAGGCTCCGTCCGCCCCTCCCTCTACGGTGCCTCAGGTCAAGTCGACTCACTCCCTCATCCCGGACTGCAGAGAACCAGCTCCTCAGGAACCCCCTGTGGGGATTTCATCCTCTTCCGAGGCCTCTCCTGATTTCGCAGAAGAGCCCCCTCGGAAGAGGAAGTGTAAGAGGAAACACATTGACTCACCTGAGTCCATCACAGATTTAGATGATTCCGAGGGTTCCCCCCGTTCCCCTTCTGAAGATGTCTCCTTTGCAGACATTCTAGAGATCCTGAAGCAGAGGGGAAATTGGCCAGCCCTTAACCCTTCGGAGGATGAATCTGTATATCTTGAGGCGTTTGGCTCTCGCCCTTCCACCTCCTGGGTGTCCCCCCCTTTGATCCCCTCATGCAGGTGGTTGCTAAAAAGGCATGGACGGCTCCTGATTCAGTGGACCCCACTCCCAGGAGACCCTCCAAATTCATAATGGCACCAGCAGACAAGCAGTTCTTGACAAAAGGAGTTTCTGTGGATGCTATGGTGGTAGCCGCTGCCACTAAGAAGGAACTAGCTGATCCTTCTGTTCCTGTCCATCCACCTAACAAGGAATCTAGGTCCATGGACAGGTACGGGAAGCGGATGTTCTCGTCAGCGACATTTACTATGCGTTCGCTGAACTACCTGTGCCATTTCACTCATCTTCAAAGGGACTTGATTAAAGAAGCGAGTGACATGTTGAAGGATCCTACAGCTGCGGGTTTTCAAGATAAAATGAACACTCAGCTGGCTACCCTTAACTCCATAGCCAACTCCTCCATGCGCCTCCTTTCTTATGCGGCTGATGGAGCGAGTAGGGCCGCAGGGACAGGTGTGGCCTTACGTAGGCATGCCTGGATGCGGCTATGTAATTTTGCGGACCCCTTCAAGACGTCTTTCACTAACTCCCCGTTTGATGGATCATCTCTCTTTGGTCCTCAAGTGAAAGAAACCTTGACTAGGTGCGAGACTGATGGCAAGACTCTTTCTGCCGTCGGAGTCCGTTTTTCTACTCCTTCTAGGCCTTACCCCAAAGGCCAGAAAAGTGGGAAAATGTGGTTCCGTAAACAAAATCAAGGGACTTCGCCTGATGCACAAAGTCGTTACCCCGCCAGAGGCAGAGGCGGGAATAACAATGGTAGACGTCGCCCTCGAGGCAGGGGGGCTCCGCAGAACCAGGGCAATCGAGAAGCCTTCTCTGATAAGCCCTTTCAGCATCCCTGAGGTTTTGCCCGGCTGCCCATCTTCGGAGGCAGTCGGGGGAAGGTTGTCACTGTACCCAAAAGCCTGGCTATCCCTGACTCAAGACAAATGGGTACAGTCCGTCATTTCCGAAGGCTATTCTATCCCCTTTCTTCGCATTCCGCAACAATCAAAAAAATCCCTTCCAGATGTTCCACCCGCTCAAAGGGATCTAGCGGTTTTGGAAATTTCAAAACTGCTTGCAAAAAGAGCAATTCAGCCAGTTCCAGCAGACCAGCAAGGATCCGGAATCTACTCAAGGTTCTTTTTAGTTCCAAAGAAAACAGGGGACTGGAGACCAATTTTGGATCTCAGTATCTTGAACAGATCAGTCAAGAAAACAACATTTGGATGGTCACGCTGCAGTCCATCCTTCCCTATTGGGAAAAGGAAACTGGATGTGCTCTATAGACCTTCAGGATGCGTACTATCACATAAAATGAACAGACGCTCCAGAAGATTCCTCCGCTTCAGGCTGGGAACCAGTCATTTTCAATTCAGGGCCCTGCCCTTTGGTCTCACCACTGCCCCGGTGTTTACCAAATGCATGGCAGTGGTAGCTTCTCACCTGAGACGACAAGGATTCCAGGTGTTTCCATATTTGGACGACTGGCTCCTCACAGCTCCCACCAAGCATCTCCTTCTGATGGCCAGGGATTACACTTTTCGCATTTGTCAAAAGTTAGGCATTTCAATAAATTGCGAAAAGTCTGTTTTGTCGCCTTGTCGTACTATTACCTTCATAGGCAAATCTAGACACAGTAGACATGTCTGCGAGGCTAACAGATCAGAGAATAACAGACATACACAGACTGGTCTCACTCCTTTTCAACAACAACAGAATCAAAGCCAGGTTAGTTCTGAAAGTGTTGGGAATTATGGCGGCTGCCATACCTCTGCTTCCATTAGCCAGATTCCACATGCGAATCCTTCAATGGATGCTCTTTACACAATGGTCATACCAGCAACTTCCAATGTCCCACACCATTATGATCACGCAGTCATGCAGAAATCATCTCATGTGGTGGATGTCTTCCCCTCAGCTCTGCTTGGGAAGACCCTTTGTTCCTCCCCCTCCGGTTGCTACTCTGACAACGGACGCCTCCCTGATCGGGTGGGGGGGGCATTGTCAGGGCAGGACGGTCCAGGGCACATGGCAACCAGACGAATGCCACTTGCACATAAATGTTCTGGAGATGAGAGCAGTGCTTTTAGCGTTGCAAGCCCTTCAAGACTCTCTCCCCTTGGGAACGATCGCAATCCAGACAGACAATATGTCTGTAGTGTGGTACATCAACAAACAAGGCGGAACCAGGTCCTACCCCCTGTGTCGAGAAGCACTCAGATTGTGGCAATGGGCGATTTCTTCTCAGCGTTTTCTGATAGCAACGCACATCCCGGAAGTCCAATCAAATAGCGGACAAATTGAGCAGAGCTATCCTCATGCCTCACGAGTGGTCTCTGAAAGACTCTGTTGTGAGAGAGATTTTTCTCAAGTGGGGTCAGCCTTGCTGCGATCTTTTTGCTACTCCCCAAAACAGCAAGTGCAGACATTATTTCGCTCTATTCCCTTTACCAGGCCAACCCAGCAGAGACGCTCTAGTCCAAGTTTGGCCCTGGGGACTTCTGTATGCATTTCCTCCCTTCCCACTAATCTCTCAAGTGATGCAGAAAGCTATCGCTCAGAAGGCCTCGTTGATCCTCATTGCTCCTTACTGGCCTCGACAGGTGTGGTTCCCCTTTCTACATCAATTTCTACTGGAGCGACCTTGGCATCTGGACCTAGTTCCAGACCTTTTGATCCATCAATCGGGTCAGTTACATCGCTCCCTCCCCTCTCTGAACCTCACTGCTTGGTTCCTCCAGTTCCAACCTTAGCCAGGCTTCCTCAATTATCTCACTCTGTTCGAGATATTTTGATAGCTTCCCATAAATCTTCCACTAGGAAGATTTATTTGAGTAAGTGGAAACGTTTCACATATTGGGCTCAAGGAAGGGACATAGATCCTTTCACTGCTTCCATCCAAATAGTCCTTGATTTTCTAGCTGAACTCTTCCATGCAGGTTCATCCCCTTCTACTCTTAAAGTTCAATTGGCAGCTATCTCTAACTTTCATGTGGGTATTTCTGAGTCTGCCTTAATGTCCCACAAGCTTTGCAAAGCCTTTTTGAAAGGAGTTTTTCTTCTCAGACCTCCTATAAGAAATCCTCCTTCTCCTTGGGACCTAAATTTAGTTCTTACTTCTTTGATTCTTCCCCTTTCGAACCTGCAGCCTCCTGTTCTTTAAAATTGCTATCATGGAAGACTCTCTTTCTGGTAGCTATTACTTCAGCTAGAAGAGTCTCAGAACTTCATGCACTCAGCTGTCGACCTCCTTATCTATTGTTCCATAAGGACAGGGTATCCTTACGAACCAACCCGTCCTTTTTGCCTAAGGTAGTCTCTACGTCAAATCTAAATCAAAGCATTGACCTCCTGTCTTTTTCCAGAATATTCCAATAGGTCTGAACAAAAATTACACTGGCTAGATGTTCATCGTCAGTTGAGGTACTATTTGGATAGAACAAAACAATTCAGAAAATCTGACCAACTGTTTATCTCCTATGCAGAAGGCAGAAAGGGACTTTCAGTTTCAAAGGTATCATTATCTAGATGGCTTACATCTCTGATTACCCTTGTTTATGAGATTAGACACCAAAAGCTGCCTAATAAACCTAAGGCCCATTCTACCAGAGCTTTGGCTACTTCCTTAGCCTTCCAAGACAGACTGCCTATTGACACCATTTGTGCAGCGGCTACTTGGGCTACTCCTCACACTTTCATTTCTCATTATAAGTTGGATTTAGCTTCTAGGCATAGAGCTAACTTTGGTTCCACTGTTCTCAGGAGTCTGTTCCGTTAGGCCACCCGGGACAAGGTGCTAGGGACGCTGTCCCATCCAGCAAGAATGAAGGCGAGATAGACAACTTAACATATAGAAGTTATGTTCTTACCATAACGTTCCATGTTAGTTGTCTTCTTCTCGCCTTCTTCTTCTCCACCTCCTTCCCCTGGCCTGGACAGACCTAGAGGAGTTGTGATTGTGACCTCTCTTTCTACCACCTCTTTCTTAGGCATATGCTGCTTGCATATTTCCTGAATCAGGATGTAGGTCACCCTTCTTTCTCCCTGTTGTTAGAGGTGGACTCTGTTTAGAGTTATTCTGTTACTATTATAAGCTGGGGTTAGCTTACAAACGAGATCTGAGGTAACTCTCGCCTAGCATTGTGGGATATAAGGGGAGCCTCGAGCCGGTGGAACCAACTCTCGAGCTTTTAGAGTGGCCGAGTCGGAGCCGAGGTCGGCTCCGAACCCATCCAGCAAGAAGAAGGCGAGAAGAAGACAACTAACATGGAACGTTATGGTAAGAACATAACTTCTATTTTTAAAGCCAAAGAATGTAATACAGACCACCACCATGGCTAAAACCCTTTAGTTGTTTGCTTTTTATTTTATTTTATTTATTGCAAAACTTTTATTTTAGCTATAGCATAAACACTGTGGCATCAGCTAAAGAAAGCAGTACAGTCTCACAATAAAAATAGACTTAACAATAAAACTTCTCTGCCCCTGAAACTCAAATTCATTGAAACAGCATTGAAATCCACATTCAAAGAAACTGCAAAAGTCATCTAAATAATTCCACGTTAAAGAAATCTGTAATTAATGAAGAGGTTGCTGCAAGCAAACAACTTTATATTTCAGTGTTTCATCTACAAATAAACCCTATTTACAAGTATAACACAGAACAGTGGCAGCAATCCATCTACATACTGTGGGAGTAGAACCCACAGCCTTCTGCATCAAAAGCAAATGTACTTACTGTTCTGCTGCTAACACAAACAGACTTGGCATAAGCAGCATTAAACTTCTCTCCCCCTGAAGAACTTTGCAGCACAAGAAATCTGGAAAAAAGGGACAAAGTCCCAAAACCAGGGACACATTTTAAACATTGCTTGTATAATCTTAGAAAGTTGCTAGAATAAAATGTTTTGCATTACCATGCGTTTCCTCAAAGATAGGAAGACTGAAACGTAAATAGTTATCATTATTTAGTGAATTCAGTTCTCAATGATTTGCCAGAAAACTACAAATTTTAAGAGGAACAAACATTCTGTGAAATTTGGACAGTTGAAAAACTCCTTGAGTAATGAGTATTGGTATGGGTAGAGAATTTCTAAGGTACAGGGTTACACACACACGCATACACACCAACTGAGCCCTTAATAACATTGTCTGAACTGCATTCAAAATAATAAAAGCAGTAGGTCTCATAGTAGCAGTATAGTACACACACTCTCCAAAATGAGCCCTTAATAACATAACAGAAGTAGCAGTGCAGTGCACTTGAAAAAACTTCCTCTCATACATATAAGCTTCACTTGTTTGGTTGTACACTTCAGTGCAGCAAGAAATCAAAGTAAACACAAAATGCCACACATTCAATTCAGCGCCGTTCATAAGAATTAAGTAAACATCAATGCAAGAAAAATACCGGACTGTTACTAAGAATTAAGTAAAGTCTTTTTTTTTTTTTTGTCTTACCAGAGCTGGGAAAGAAAGAACTGCTGCCGTAAAGTTAATTAATAACATTGTCTGAACTGCATTCAAAATAATAAAAGCAGTAGGTCTCATAGTAGCAGTGCAGGTATGACCCTAGCCCTGAGTAGTTTCCTGCCTTCACCAAGAATGATACCACAGTACAAGGATAAAATGATTAACTTCAACAATTGGCTAAGCTTCTGATGTCATTCAAAGGGGATCCAGCATCTGTCTGCTTGGGATGACATGCTTGACAGGCCACAATGCTTTGCCAAAGAAGGCCTACATCTGTCACCCCTGGGATTCCGGATATTGGCCAAGGCTCTTGCCACCCCTATAGTGCCTTTTTTTTAGGCAAGGCTCAAAAGACAAACCCACCACCGTAAAAAGTACGAGTGACAAAAAAACGGAGGGTAATGCTGCTCAGTGCTAGGAGTCTAAACCTCAAAGTGCACTCACTGGAGGCACTCCTCTAAATGGAGAACATCGATATATGTGCAGTGGCCGAGACCTGGTTTAAGGCTCCCGAGAGCACCCCAGCACTACCAGGCTATAATAGATACCACATGTTTCGGCCACAAAACCCAAACCAAAACACTTAAGGGCGGAGGTGTGTCCATATTCATCAAGGATATCCACACCTCCAGGCTAGTTGCACAACACAATGCCTCAGAGATCATCCAAGTGCAACTAACCCTGGGCAAAAATGCATTCCAAATTGTAGCTTGTTATAGATCCCCTACCATGACCCAGGACCCTCACTCCTCATTCCTGGAGACATTGGAAAAAAATGAGGGTCCAGCCAAATACCCTAATAATGGGAGATTTCAATTACCCAAACATAAACTGGGAAAGCTACTCTTGTACTAATCCCCTTGCTCAATGATTCCTAGAATTTTCTAATGCCCTGTATCAACTTATCAACACCCCAACCAGGGGCAACAATAGTCTGGACCTGGTCATTACCAACATGGGTGATCGGTGTTCCATGCCCGATCAACTCCTCACTGGTTAGGTCAGACCATAAACTAATGACCCTAGACATCCACATCCCGACCCCACCCCCACACAAGGAAACCATCGTAAATAATTTCTCCAAAGCGAACTTCATGCTGCTCAAAACAGAGTTGGCTAACTTTGTGACGCCCCTGCAGATGGACAATACAGTCATGGCTGCTGAATCCTACACAAATGCACTCTACAAGCACCTACATGAGTGCAAGGATCGTGCTATCCCTAACAGATTGTGGTCCCCTCCCGCAAACAAACTCTACAACAGAAGGAAGAAACTGTTGCAAATGAGAGTAAAATCCCATGAATGGAGGAACTCCCTGACCGACCTCTGTAAGAAGCTAAGATCCCTCATACAATCCCCTAAAGCGAATTTCAAAAGAAAAATTGCCACGGATTCCAAAGACAACCACAGGGCTTTCTTTAGCTATGTCAAGAATCTCCATGGCAACACCTAGATCTGTGCTGAGCTACAGCAGAATGGCACAAAATATACAGAACCAACGGATATTGCCAACATCTTGGCAGACAGGTTCAGTGCTAACTTTACTCCCCTTTCACCCCCCAAAGGGCCCATAACTATACCAGTTGATTGTAGAGCCCCATTAATCACAAGCACGCAGGTAAAAATAGCACTCTCCAAAGCCAAAAACACAGCATCCATGGGACCGGACAACATCCCAGGCTGCGTCTTACACGAACTCCAAAATGAACTAGCCCCACCACCTAAATTACATGTTCAGTCACAGCCTCGCCGCAGGTTATGTGCCCACTGAAAGGCGCACTGCAATTGTTATCCCACTCCACAAGGGAAGGGAACTATCAACCTATTAGTCTAACAAGCCTGGTCTGCAAGGCCATGGAGCGTATCATCATGGATCTCCTAAACAAAGGCATTGGTAACCTCCAAACATTGGACTCTACCCAGTTAGGATTTGTAAAGGGTAGATCACGTCTCTTAAACCTGGTAGACTTCTTTGAAACAGTCACCAAGGCTGTAGACTAGGGCAAGGTTGTCCACACAGCTTACCTGGACCTCGCTAAAGCCTTTGATACCATCCCCCATTCAGGAATCCGAGGTAAACTCACCAACCTTAACATAAACCCTTATGTCACGAGATGGGTAGCCAACTGGCTCATGGACAGAACCCACACAGTGAGAGTTGCTGACTCCAGATCTGCCTCCAAACCAATAACAAGTGGAGTGCCCCAGGGTTCAGTCCTGGGACCTCTCCTGTTTGGTATATATTTCTCCAAAGTGCAAACAAACACGGAGGGTCTATGGCTAACCACGTGTTGCAGATGACTGCAAAATGGGTGCCATAATCGATTCCCCTGCCGATGTAGACATCCTGCAAAAGGGCCTCACTGAGCAGATACATGGTGCCAAAACCATGGCCTCTAACTAAATGCCAAAAAGTGCATTGTCATCCCTTTTGGTAAAAACACAGTACCCATGAACTACCAAATATAGGTGACAGTTCACTTAACACAGAGAGTGTGATGAGACCTTGGGACCCAAGTGGATAGTAACCTCTCCTTTAATAACCACTTTGCCACAGTGGTCAGAAAATCTTTCTACATGGCCCACCTAATCACAAAAGAGTTCGCATCAAGAAAAAAGGAGGTCATTGCCCCCCTCTACTCATCACTTATCAGACTCCTCATTGAGTGCAATGCCCCATTTGGGATGTACCTCACAAGTCACCTACAACAATTAGAGAGGCCTCAGAAGTACCTCACCAAGAGGATTGCTGGCCACAAACAGTTGCCCTATGCTGACTGGCTCAAGAAACTCCATCTCTACTCTGCCGCATATCACTTACTCCAAGGAGATCTCTGTCTGACATACAAAGCAATGTCAAACCCAGAATTGATGCACATGCTCCACTTAAATAAATCCCAATCTCTCCGAGCGACACGGTCTAGAGACCTAAACCTCACCACAACAATAAATAGGACATGCTGGAGGGATAGATTCTTGTCCCAGAGACTTCCCATATATGTCAAGCAGAGCTCATCATTAGCACTTTTCAAGAAAAACCTTGATGAGTGGATGGGTAGTAGGAAATTCACCCCTGGGATCACTTCTGCTGCTCTGCTTGATAGAGGGGCAGGAATTTAACCTGTATGGGTGGCGAAAGCCAAGACACTTTTGGCTAGGCTTACTTATGCCCTCGGGCCAATAGCCTAATACCTACCTATGAACCTATTAAGTAGTAATGGCTGGGCAGCTGAATACTGACAGGCGGTCTATTTACCTCATGGTGACATCATCACGCACGACTGGCACGTAATGACATCAGGAACTGTTAAAAAAAAAAACAGGAAATTCGGAAATTAAAGGGGCCACTCAGGAATTCATTGCACCCCAATATTTTGCCCTCAAAACCAGTATTTACCGAGGAATTCAGTATGGTTGAGAGGTATGGTCACCACAGCCTACCTCACAGTTTTGCTTTTCACCACTCTTCAGTGCCTGCACCCTACAATTAAAAATATTAACTACATGTATTTCTTCACATTATACAACAGTTTCTATTCACACTATTTTGCCAGTGCCATTCACAGCAAATATGTTTCTCTTCTATTCAAGGTTTTCTTTTTCCAGGTTCCAGTAAATGGAATCTGTGTGAAGACCTTTTCCAGATTTTACATATAGCAACATGTTCAGCAAAAAACAAAGTTCTAGAGATATGGACTCTTATCATTCTTTCTTGCTGCTAAACTCTCTGAGTTTGAATTTGAAAAGCACTTCTCTCCATATCCCCATCCACAGTGGTCATGGATAAGAGATCTCCTATGGGGAATACCCATTGTCAGATTCCTCCTTGCTGTTCATCCCTTCTGTTTCACCCAGACTTTTCACCAGATTTTTGTCACCACTATCTTCCCAGGTAAGACATTTGAATGTGCACATGTTCTTACCTGGATGATTGCAAACTCATTCTCTAAATAGCTTGGCGGTTGCCATCCAGTATACTGTGCGACATTTGATGATAAACGTCTGTCACATTTTTCAACAAATGCAGCTGCCAACAAAAACTTTTTCTGAAAGCTTTGGGCTATATGTCCTCATCTGTCAACATGGTGCTGGTCTACAGACTATTGATTAATAGAATTCAGTGGTAACTGCAGAATCAATGTTATCAGACTGCTGAATCCATGAAGTCCCCCCCCCAAACCAACACGTACACATATCCAGCTGTAGTGAAGGAACTGCAATGGTGATACAACTGGGTAGCAATTAAACAGGTGTTGTTCTTTGATATTCTTCATACTCAATGTTGCAGTACCGATTCCTGGGTCTTCCTGCCATGCTGAAGGCCATGGCCAGCCCAATTTCCTGAATCTTTGCATCATCCTCAATCGACAGACATTTGCCTGTGGCCTCATCACAACATTAACTGTCCTGACTGTGCACATTTTCATGTAAAAAATCTCAAACCTAGGACTGAGGAACTTGCCACCCATATGGAGTTACTTCTTTGGCGTTCTTGATGGTCCACTCCTACTGCAGGGCCTCCACCAACTCCGGAGTCTGCTAGCATCCTTCAAAAAAGTCAGAAAGAAAAAAGGCTAAGGGCCCTGATGTTTCCAAAAAAGCTCGTTCCAACTACCACTCTTAAGTCAACCAACTTAGGAGAGGTGCCTTTGCAGCCCCTTGGTCCAGCGACTCCTAAGCTCAAACCCTCCGGAGTGACCCCTCGGGAGGCTGCTATGGCTTCCAGCCTACCTTAAATTGCCACCACAGTTTACATGATGTTCATCGTGCATACAGCTGCAGTAATCACAGATGGGTTTTCTGCTGTCAGGCGGTCCCTCGGTTTCTGCCGTCAGGCGGTCCCTCGGTCGGCCGAATTCCAAAGTCTTGGTCCGGCGTCGGTTGTTGTCGCTTTCTCTTCTGACATCAGTGAGGCCAGAGTATATAAGACACAGCCGACGCCATGTTCTCCAGTCTTTTTTGCAGCGCGGAGCAAGAAGCAGTTCGCAAGTGCCGGTCGGCCAGCTCCTGAATTACGAATATTTTGGAAACCGAAGTCTTCATTAAAGCTAAGTACCCCGTTGGGGAAACTTTTCTTGCCTCAGACCGATGTCAGAAAAAGTTAATAATTGTATTTCTTGTGGGAAGCAAATACTGCATAAGGATTTCCATTCCCTCTGCATACCTTGTTTGGGCCCAGACCACAACGTCTCGGGCTGTCGCTTTTGCGCTACCTTCAATAAACGCACTATTAAGCATCGGGCGGAGTTCGCCCAGCATTACTTTGGTAAAGCTTTTGATTATAAAATGTCGTCGGACACTCCGACTACCGTTTTGTCCAAAAAACGCAAGGAAAAGGACCGACACGCGAGGCCCGCGGTCCCCGCTGACACCACGCCAAAACAGGTTACACGTGGTCTGGTTCTCAGCAAGATGCCTTTGCAGTCCCTGACTACCGACGACACTCCTTTGGCGGTGTCCTCTGTACCCGAGACCGCTGGGACCTCGGCCCTTTCCCAGACTACAACCGAAGCCTTTGCTAATGTTGAGCCTACTAATGTGGACAGGTCCACCTCCACCCATGGTGTATTTAGGCCCTCATCTTCCTTTTCAATTAAGGCCTTTACTAAATCCAAAGCAGCCAGGCATCCCACGAGGCCTGTTGCACAGGGCCCATCTCCAGGTCCCATGCCTAAAAAACAGATGCTTAAAATGGCTGAGGATTTAATTACTCTTATCAGAGGTTCTCAACCCCCTCCAGACAAGAGACCCAGACTGGAGGAAGATTCTCCCTCTTCGGATCAGGGATCCATTTTATCAGAACATTCTGATGCAGAGGAACACTCTTACTCTCCTTTTGAGGATTCGAATGCAGAACAGTCCATTCCTTCTGTATCCTCTCCTGAGGATTTTTCCTTTGGGGAAACCTTGCACACCTTGAGGGAACACTTCCATTGGGAAGGCCAAGACTTTTCAGATTCCAAGAAAAGACTTAGGGAATTTCTTTTGTTACCTCAACACAGACCTCTGGCTATACCTCCTGTTTTGGACATACTGGATGATGTCTATTCGGAGGCTTGTCTTAACCCGGATTCTCTGCCTCCTGCACCAGTCAAACCTGATGGGTATTACAGAGTACCCAGCTCTCACCAATTTCTTTTCAAAAGCCATAATGCTGACCCTGAAACCATTTCACAAGGCCCCAAGGGATTGAAGGCCTCCACTGCCAAGAATCCACTTCCTGCAGAAAGGGAATCAAGATCTTTAGAAAGGTGGGGTAAAAAGGTATATACCTCGGCCACCCTAGCCATGAGGGCCTTAAATTGTCAGTTTCATATGCTTAAATATCAACAGTACCTGTTATCACAATTAAGGAACAAAATGTCTCAACCTGAATAACCAGATTTAAAGGAGTTACAGGATATGATGCATAGTGCAGAGCAAGTGGGTAAACACACCTTACAATGTGGTTATGATGCCCTAGAGGCCTCAAGTAGAGCAGCTGCTACAGGATCAGTCATTCGCAGACAAGCATGGCTTAGGGAACAAAATTTGCCTGATCATGTGAAAGCTAAACTTCTAGATGCTCCTTTACAAAAGGATGTGCTGTTTGGTACTAATGCTGAGGAGATACTACGGAAAATGGAAGAAAAAGCCAAATCTATGCAAACTGTCAAAGCTTTCTTACAGGTCCAACCACCACGTTTTAGTTGAAATTGGCCTTCAAAAAACTGGTCCTTTCCAGCCACTGACAAGCCCCAAAGAGGTAGATACAGACGCACAAGGGGCAGAGGGCAATCACAAGGATCATATAGAGGCCGACAATGGCAAACGCTAGCACCAAGAGGTGGCGAAGACAGTGCACAACAATACAGGAAGCAAACCCAATGAGTCCCTCATTTCCATGCCAAGCATGTCTCAGCTGGCAGCACCTTTGGGAGGGAAACTAGCATTATTTGCAAGCAATTGGCATATTGTCACAACAGACAAATGGATCCTGGACATTATAAACAGAGGCTACAAATTTCAATTTCACACTCTTCCAAAAATGAGAGGCATGCCAAACCTGCCACAAAATCAAAGGGCAGAGGCACAACTGCAAATTTCAAAGCTCATAAGCATGAGAGCTATTCAAGAGGTACCTACTCACCAACAAGGTCAAGGTTTTTATTCAAGACTTTTTCTGGTACCAAGGAAAGGAACCGACTGGAGACCCATTTTGGACTTATCCATCCTAAACACATTTCTACTCGTACCAAAATTCAAGATGCTCACAATTACAGCAGCTTCTTCCCATGCTGGGCAAGGAGTTTTGGCTGCTAACATTGGACCTCAAGGAGGCATACCTGCATGTCCCAATCGGACAAAGCTGCAGAAGATACCTCAGATTTCTTGCAGGTTCAATCCACTATCAATTCTCTGCATTGCCCTTTGGCTTATCTACTGCGCCCAGAGTATTCACAAAGTGCCTGGCATCAGTGATTGCCTACTGCAGACTTCAAGGGATACAAATTTACCCTTATCTGGACGACTGCCTGATCCAAGCGGACAGCAAGCACATACTTCTGGAACATCTGGCATATGTGACACGGTTACTGCTTTCTCTGGGATACACAATCAACAAAGAGAAATCAAAGCTAACACCATCTCAGAAAATAACTTTCCTGGGTGCCAACTTGGACACAAACACCCAGATGGCCTACCTTACGCCAGAAAAACAGGGCAACTATATCAGTACTTCAAAATACTAGCAAAAAGTACCAGGCTTACTGCAAGGAAAATCCTGCAGGCTCTGGGATTCATGGCATCTTGCATTCTTTTAATCCCATGTGCAAAGCTGCATATGAGGAAACTTCAGTGGTACCTAAAAAACCTATGGTCTCAACACAGTCACAGTTTGGAAACAATAATACCAATAATTCCATGTTTGCAAAAGGAATTTCTATGGTGGGCTCAAGCATGTCAAGCAAACACAGGACTCCCATTCTGCAAGCCTCAAGCAAAGCAAGTCATCACCACAGACGCCTCAGATTACGCCTGGGGGGCACACATGACGGGCAGGTGCATTCAGGGCAAATGGTCCCAAAAGGAAAAGCACCTTCACATCAATCAAAAAGAAATGCTAGCAGTAATAAATGCAATTACAGCTTTGAAGGACTTCCTGCATCCAGGACAATTACTGATAAGAACAGACAACACCACAGTAATGTGGTACATAAACAAACAAGGAGGAACACATTCATACCCCTTGTGCAGACTAGCCATGACTCTTTGGAACTTGGCTCTGGAATGGCAAATCGAACTTCAAGCACAGTACTTGCCAGGATTGGAAAACACACTGGCAGACAATCTAAGCAGAAATATGACAGATCCACACGAATGGAAGTTACATCCTCAGGTGTTTACAGAAATAATCCAAGCGTGGGGGAGGCCAGACATAGATCTTTTTGCCTCCCACAGGAATCATCAATTGGAAAAGTTTTGTTCGAGGACCTTTCATCCAAAGGCCTGGAGAGTGGACGCCCTTTCATTCAGTTGGACAGCATGGACAGTTTACGCATTCCCACCTCTGCCTCTTCTGCCCCTTCTGCCCAAGGTGCTTTTGAAAGCAAGAACAGACAAACCGAAGATGATACTGATTGCTCCAGATTGGCCAAGGCAACACTGGTACCCACTCCTGAGGAGCCTAACACATACTCCTCCCTGGTCCCTGCCTCTAATGCCTCTTCTGCTGACTCAGCACAGCTGCAAAACTCTTCACAGTCAGCTGAAAACACTCAATCTCGCTGCATGGAAAATTCCTTAACACCACAACAGACCCTACTCTCCAAGGAGGTGCAGGATGTCATTTTGGAGGCCAGAAGGCCATCTACTAGAAAAGCTTACTCCGCAAAATGGAAGCGGTTTTGCTCTTGGAATGAGAAAAGAGGCCAGGACCCTAGAAAACTGAACTTGCCTCAGGTATTACAGTATCTAGCTGAGCTGCTGAACAGTGGACTTTCATTTTCTTCCATAAAAATCCATGCCTCAGCCATTTCTGCAGAATTCAACACGGATCCTCCTTTATTTTCTCACCCACTCTTACGACAGTTCCTCAGAGGGGCTAAGAATATAAGACCACCAAGGAAGCAACCAATACCAGCCTGGGATCTTAATTACATACTAGAAAAATTAACATTGCCTCCTTTGGAGCCAGCTGCCTCAACAGATTTGCAATATTTGTCCTGGAAAACAGCCTTCCTTCTGGCTATCACTTCAGCTCGTAGGGTTTCTGAACTACAGGCCCTCATGGCGGTGCAGCCCTTTCTCATTTTCCATCAGGACAGGGTTTCCCTTCGTACCAACCCATCATTTATGCCTAAAGTGGTATCCAGGGTAGCTTTAAATCAAGCCATACACCTACCTACCTTTTACCCCAATCCTCAAAACAAAGGGGAAAGGCTGCTACACTCTTTAGACATCCATAGGCAGCTACGTTATTATTTGGACAGAACAAAGTCCTTCAGGAAATCAGAACAACTCTTTGTGTCCTATGCTGTAGGGGCTCAAGGGAAGCCAGTTACAAAACAGACTATTTCAAAGTGGATAGGCCACTGCATACGGTTTTGTTATTCCTATCATGGGAAATCTGTTCCTACAGGTATCAGATCACACTCCACCAGGGCCACAGCTACCTCTACAGCCTTCCTCAGAGGAGTTCCTACCAAAGATATTTTGGATGCGGCCACTTGGAGCTTTGTACATACCTTCACAAAACACTACCACCTGCCTTTATATTCCAGAACAAGAGCAGGCTTTGCCACTGCTGTTTTGCAGGGCATTCTGGCTCAACCCAGTTCCTCCTAGTACCTACCACCCTGTGCATAGCTTTGGGACTCTACCCATCTGTGATTACTGCAGCTGTATGCACGATGAACATAGTACAGTTTTGTACCTACCATAAATGTAGATGTTTGAGTGCTAATACAGCTGCAGTACAGGTTTCCCTCCCTCCTTCCCCACTTGGTAAAGGCATGGGACCTAACAACCTCTTCATATTACCTGACTGGGTTATCCTGCTATGTTTTATTTGCTTGCAACCACTGATTTTGGATTATATTGCATTGCTTGTATATGCATATAAGCATTATTTATGTATTGCCTTCCTTCTGGGGGCACCTGACATCTGGGGCAAGAAAGACTGAAGAACATGGCGTCGGCTGTGTCTTATATACTCTGGCCTCACTGACGTCAGAAGAGAAAGCGACAACAACCGACGCCGGACCAAGACTTTGGAATTTGGCCGACTGAGGGACCGCCTGACGGCAGAAAACCCATCTGTGATTACTGCAGCTGTATTAGCACTTGAACATCTACATTTATGGTAGGTACAAAACTGTACTTTTGTTGGGTCTGAAGTCACTCTGCAGGCTTCAGCTTCCAATGTTTCGCATCATGCCCCTCAAGGGAGTCTCCACGTCTTCCCCATGTAACGAAGTCACAACCAAATTTGCGTTTGAATGACTGCATACACCAGTCACACCTGTAAAAGAAACAATTGAACAGAAGTGAATCTCTTAATTTGCTCTTCCACCACTTCAAACCACCTCTGCTCAGACTGAAGCCCAAGACCTTAATAAAATTGCACAGGAATTTATGGCTTTCATGAAATCTAGAGAGCCAACTCACTCCACCAGCTTTGAGGCCTCTGCATCTAAAAGGATTAGGGAAGTAGTTTTTCAGGTAGAGGAAGTTTACTCTAGTTCTGAGGATGGGAGGAATTGTCTTCCTCTGGACACTTACCACCTCAAACTTACCAGATTCTGACTCAGATTACACACTGTATCTTGGCTCCCCCCATGAGGACCTTTCCTTTGGGGATACCCTATAAGAATAAAGAAGGCTTTCAGTTGTGAAAGTAAGCAGTTCTCTTATTCCAGACCCAGTACAGGGAACTCCTACATTTACCTAATCCAGACCTCTGGCTTTTCCTCCGGAACACATTATATTAGATGATGTATTGAAGACATAGCTCTACACCCTGCTACTAACTCATAAGCATCTCTATAAAAATCCAAAGGCTGATCCTTTTGTTGACTCCACTGAATCCACTAAAGACCAACAAGACATCCCCTGCCTAATGACAGGAAAAGCAGAATATTAGACGATTTAGAAAGAAGGCCCATGCTTCTGTCACCTTGGCAATCAGAGCTTTGAATTGCCAGTTATTTATACTTAAGTACCTTGAATCTCTTTGAGACAAAATGCTAGCTAACCTAGATTCTATTGCGGATAGAACCTTATCCAAGGAAATTCAGGAGATAGCCAGAGAAGCCTTACAAGTCTCTAGATATTCCTTAAAATGTGGATATGACACTACAAATGTTTCTTGCAGAGCAGCTGCCACAGGTTCTGTCATCCACAAGCCCCAGCCCCTGTCAGATCAGACAAAGGCTGAACTACTAGATGCCCTATTGGACAAGGAATTGCTTTTTGGTCTTTCAGCAGAACAATATTTTTGTGAAACTGGACAAAAAGGAAAGCCAGTTAAAATTGTGAAGGAGTTTTACATGTATACAACCCTGTGATACAGTAAGAACAATCTCAAAGGCCAGGGGGCTTCAAAGACTCCACCCAGCACCAAGAGCAGCTGTGACTATGTTCTGTCCCTTTCCATCCTTCCCTTACCTCTTCCTGTCCCTTCCAGTCCTCTAGCTGTGGAAGACTGTTCTACTTCTTCTTAAAATAGTGGAACTCCATCATCAGGGCCAAATGGGTCATCAGCGTCATAGAGAAGGAGTACTTTATTCAATTCAGAGAAATTTGATCCTTCTTGGGTATTCCAAAACCACCAAAAGAGCAAGGAAGTCTCTTACCACCTATCCTCAGGGGCTGCTTCAGCAAGGATCTATTCAGCCTGTCACTACAGAACAAGAAGGAAAAGTTTTTTACTCAAGAATTGTTCTAGTCCAAAGAAAAGAGGGCACTTGGAAAACCATTTTGGTCCTCTCAGAGCTAAATAAGTACCACAACATTCCAAAATTCAAAATGCTGACATTGCAGAAATTACAGCCCATGATCTTCCAAGATGCCTCCTTGGTTACCATAGACCTAAAGGATGCTTACCTCCATGTTCCCATAACAGTCAGTCATAGAAAGTACTTACAGTTTGTAGGAACAGGCTCCCAGTTCCACTTCTGTGCTTTACTGTTTGAGCTGACTACTGCACCCAGAATTTTCACAAAATGCTTTGTTCCTCTGATAACACATTACAGAACTGTAGGAGTCCTTATCTACTCCTCCTTTAATGACTGTCTCATTCAGTCAAGATCTGCTTCTGACACCCTGTGTACCTTACAGATCATTGTAAACTGCTTTCAGAAGGTAGGTCTCACCCTAAATCTCTAACTCTTCCTCAAACATGGATCCTGTTTCTGGGAGCCATCATAGACTTGGTTCAAACAAAAGCCTTCCTTCCCAAAGACAAGATTGTGTTCTTGACAAGTTGCCTGACATGTCTGCTTTCAAAACAGCTCATCATTGCAAAACCATTCTTGAGAATACTGGGGTACATGGCATCATGCATCCTGATAATCTCATTTGCAAAGTTACATCAAAGTGTTTTTTTTTTTTTTTTCATGTTTGGGAGCATCACTCACAGAGCTTGGAAACCCTGCTGCCCCTGAAAAGAGAACTCCTATGGTAGAAGGACACCATATGAAGGAACCCAGGAGCAAATTTCACTCTGTCAGAACATTACCATGGACAGCTCAGTCATAGCTTGGGGAGCCAACTTAGGTCTCCTAAAGGTACAGGACATTTGGTCCCCCCAGCAAAGGGAAATGCATATAAACTGAAATTAGGTACTAGCAGTCTACTTGAGTATTAAAGCCTTTCAACAAAACACAAGTCCAGGAACACTGCAAAGCTGAACAGACAACACCACAGTTATGTGGCACATAAATAAATGTGGAGAAACGTTGTCCTACCCCCCCCCCCTCAAGAAGCTTTACCAGAAAAATATAGATGCTGGCTCAAGAGGTAGGGTCAAACTTCACAGCTTCTTGTGTTACAGGCCGGAGCAATACCATACCAAATTCTGTAAGCATGGACCTTCTAGACCCCAGTGAATGGATTTTGAAAAAAGAGGTCTTTTTGAATCTGAATATACAGTGGGAGTCCTCTCAAAAGACCTGTTTGCCTCTCTGCACAACAAGCAACTGCAGAAGTTCTGTTCCAGAACACAACAGACAGGAGCTGGGACGATAGATATGTGTTCAACTTCACATGGACAAACTGGTTCCTGTATGCATCCCCCTTGCCCCTAATTCAAAAGGTGCTAAAAAAAAAGCAGGGTAGACAGATGCAGCATGATCATATTTAGCTCCCTTCTGGCTGAGACAGCACTGGTTCTCCCTCCTCCTCATGGTCAGCAAGGGGAGATTACACCCACTACTACAGGTGATAGATCTGCCCAGCCAGATCATGGAGTCTCTCTTCCATTCCAGCCTAGCCATCTTTATGTTAACCTCCTGGAGTATTGGGTTTTTGCACCTAGGATGACATCTTATCAGAAGGAGGTGCTGTCTGTTCTAAGGGAAACAAGAAATCTCAATACCAGGCAATACTGCATACCAATGACACTGACCCTGCTCAAGCAGACATCAGCTCAGTCTTGCAGTACCTGTCAAGCCTGTTTACACTAGGCCTTTCGTATTCTAGCAGTAAGTTACATACATCTGCAGTTTCAGCTTACCTGAACAATGCTTCACTTGTCTTCTCATGCCCCTGCATGAAACTTTTTCTAAAAGGACGATTCACTTAAGGCCACCTAGAAGAAACACATTTTGCCTTGGAATCGAAGTTATGTCTTAGAAAAACTAACTTTGCATCCTTTTGAATCCATTGCCACTGCCTCTCTGAAGATGCTCACCTGGAAGACCACCTTCATTATAGCTGTTTCATCAACTAGGAGAGTTGCTGAGCTACAGGCCCTCATGTGTAAAAAATAAATAACTAAAAAAACTTTTACTGTCTTTCACAGGAATAGGTTCACTATCAGAACCAACCCAAACTTTATGCCTAAGGTGGTATAAGAACTTATTTAAACCAGCCTGTCCACCTACCAGTCTTCTACCCAAGTCCATAGAATAGGCAGAGCAAGTCCGCCACTCTCTGGATGTGCACAGACAGATCAGGTAGGGTAGACAGGGCAAACCTCTCTCCAAACAAACCATCTTTAAATGGATAGCTTACTGCATTAAGTTCTGTTAAGCACACTGTAGAAAGGATTTTACATTCCACCAGACATGGAGCAACTGATGCTGCTTTTCACAAAGCAGTTACCACCCAGGACATCCTAGAGGCAACCACATGGAACTAAGTATACACCTTTACAAAGCACTATAACTTAGATAATGTCTCCAGGGGTAGAGCAGGTTTTGCTTCTGCTATCCTGCAAAATCATATTTCCTAAGGTCATACAGATGACCGACTACCCAATTTTTAACTTGGGGAGTCCTCCTAAGAACCAGTACTGCAGCACTGAAGCACTGAATACGAAGAACCATAGTACAGTTGTGTCCCACATACCATTGTAGATGTTTGAGTAAGTCAGTGTTGCAGTACATACTCCCACCCCTCTGTCTACTGACAACTAGTTTCCCCCTTCCTGGGTACAAGAGATAGAGGAGTTTTCCTGCAGATAGTCTTATCATCTCCGTCATCCCTTGTCTGCCTCCTATAATTCTTTTCATTTTTTTTCTCTCACATTCAGACAACTGGGGAGGTCATGCTTTCCTCAGGCATCAGACTGCTTGCTCACTGCTTAGAAAGACCTGAAGATGGCACTGAAAGAAGCACTTCTTATACCGTGATTCAGATGTTGGTTGTCTGCTAGGGATGATGCAAAGACACTGGAAATCAGGCTGGTCTTGGGCTTCTGCATGATAGGATGAACCTAGGATCAGTACTACGAACACTGATGTACTCAGACATGTACAGTTATGGTAAGTGTAACACAGCTGTACGTAATTATGACTACAGAACAAAAACTGACCTCATACTACTCATAATGAGCCCACCCACAGAACCTAAAAGTGTAAGAGCTCTGTTTCCTTCCACCATTTAATCTGGTACTGTGATTCACTTCCCTTAGTCTGAGAGCTGATCAGTATGTCCAGCCAGCGGTCAGGGAATTTTTAATTTTTTTTTTTTGCTATGAATCCTAAGTTTGTTTGCAAATATTTGCCAGTAGTCAGTAGGTAGGCCTGTAATGAGTGGAATGAAAATACATTAATTGCTCATACAAGTGGCATAAGTGCTCAGCAGCCCTGTCTCCCTTATACTGTCATATTTGGTCTTACATCCTGCTATGTCTCCAGTATCCTTTGGAGATGTATTGATGAGATTCACTTCTCAAGATACATATCACACTCCCACTACCAGGAATAGGCAAGCAGATTTGTCACTCTTCCTTGAGCAGGTCCTCCAGTGCTAAGGTCACTAATCTAACCATACCCTACTCTAATCATCCTCACCTCTTCCATGGCACCTCCAGTATAGCACTTATTTCATCTAATCTCTGTTTTCTCACCTCCTGTTCCTAAAACATTCAGCTAGTTTTTTTCCCTCCTTCTCCTTATAAAACTGCACTACACTGTTGCACATAGCTTCTCTTTGTCTTAAGATCTTATGTCTATGTAATTCATAATCTGCAATGCATAACCTTTAATAATCTTCAGTGTTTAAAGGCATACTTCCTTAATTTTGAATTGTATTGTCCTATGATATGTAAATATTGCTTGTCTGTAAACATCATGTTGCATGAACATGTCCTTACATTCACTGCTGCAGTATTCATTACAAGTGGGATTCCCTGTCGTGAAGCCCACCGTCCGGACAGTTTGCCAAAGTCTACCATTGCTTTAAGGTACGCTGAATGTCCCCTACAAACGTTTTGCTTGGGATAGAGCATAAAGGTGACGTTCAGGCATACCATTCTCAGAACTTCTTTGCCGCCAGTCCAAAGACTGTTTTAACCGCTGGTCTGTTACCTCCATCCATTTTATTTTCTTGTTTTTCTGTTTGTTGACATTCCTGTGCTTTCTCCTGTTTGCTGGAATCCTCACAGTTGCAGGTAAGTACCCAGTTGGGTTTTTGGTTACTTTTTCTGTTTGTTTTCTGCTATTTGGGGTAAATGTCATTCAGGAAGGGTAAATACCAGTGTGGGAGACTGATTCTCCATAAAGACTGTCACGATAAGTGTCTTTTTTTGCCTAGGTGCTGCGTCATACGTCTTGTTCAGTTTGTCAGGCGTTTGTTCCAAAATCCCTTTGTAGTAGGCTTTGTTCCCTTTCCTTGTATCTTGAGCACCAGGGTCTTAAACTTCTTGCTGCAGATACTATGGATGGAACTTCCTGCCCCGAGGGTCAGCAGTCAGGGAAGAAGGTGCATATAAGGTAAGACCGGAATCTTCCACTATCCACCCTCTGTAGGGAGTTTCTCCTGAGATTATTTTGAACCTGGAGGCTCACCCAGTTGTTTTGTCAGATTATTTTACCATGTCTGGGTTGGAGGACGGTGAGGATCTGGTGGGCAGCATGTATGATAAAGTTTTGCAGGTGTCTGTTTCGGGCGTTCATAGGGAACAATAGTTGGCTGTTTCTGAGGGGTCTAGAGTGGTTCTGCAGTTTCTTTTTAGGGAAGAGGTTCCTACTGCAGTTGTGGAATGCCATCCTGAGTCTGGGCTTCTCAGGTTTCTAGAACGGATGTCCCCTTAAAAAAGAAATAGAAAACTAGTCATGTTTCTTCTGCTCCTAGGGAGCCACAAAGTGAGTGGCAGGCCTTTACTCAGGGGTTATTTAATGCTTTACAGTCATTGAGACCTCCTCAAGGGGTTTCAGTTCCTGTTCCTCCTTGGTCCTCCTCTTCCCCTAAAAGGCCCAGAGGACTGCATTCTTCTGAGGTGGATTCTTCTGATGACTCCCTTGCTTATACTACCCAGATTCCTTCTCCTTTAGACCATTGGTCTGAGGAGGAGGGTTCTCATACTCTAGATAATCCTTCTGAGGATGTTTCCTTTGGGGACACGATCTCTAGGATGATGACATTTTTTTAAGTGGGATTATGTCTGGGTTTTGGATATCCATAAGAGGTACTATGAGCTACTGCAGATGGAATCTCCTAAACCTGCGGTCATTCCTCCTGTCTTGCCTGCTTTATTGGATGTTTTTTCCACTGCCTCTAAAGCACCGGATTTTCTGCCTTGTGCTCCTAGGAATTCTGATAGGTTTCATAGGGTGCCTGAGGATTGTTCCTTTTTGTTTAAATGTCCTGCTACTGACCCCTATGTTGTGTCTGTAGCCTCTGATAAGCCATCTCAGTTGCTTCCTTCATCCAAGTTACTGTCTTCTGACAAGTACAGTAGAACCAAGGATAGGCTGGGTAAGAAAGTTTATACTTCGGCTGCCCTAGCTTTTATGGCTGTTAATTATTAGACCCATATCTCTATGTCTTGGCTCTGCTTTCTCAAGCTTGTCAGATTCTTTCTGATCTTCCAGACACGGAGAGTAAATCTTCTGCCCTTTCCTTGCTTGGGACTTCCTGTCAGGTAGTTTGTCATTCTATCAAATGTAGTTATGATGCAGCAGATGCCTCTTCTAGGGCTGCTGCTTCTGATTCAGCTCTGAGGAGATATTCATGACTTCAGCTTCAATCTTTGTCCGATGATGTTAAGGCCAAGTTGATGGATGCTCCTCTGGATAATACTCTGGTTTATTTAAGTCTGTTCATGACAAAGGGAAGGCTTTACAAAAGTTTAAGCATGTCTGTGTTTCTCCTTTGCCTAAATTTCAGCAAAACTACCCTTCTAAGACAGCCTTTGTTCGTAGGCAGTCTCACCCTCCTTCTACAGGTAAAAAGGGTAGTAAATGGACTCCTCCTGCTAAGGCCACTCAGACTGCAGGGATTCTTAAGCCTTTCTTTCTGACAAACCAGGTGCTGTCTGACTGTCCACCTGTTCCTAGCCATATTCCTCTTTCTCTTCACCTTTCTCTTCCTGTTTGGGTCCGAACCACCCAGGATTATTGGGTTCTGTCAATCATTTGGCAAGGGTATTTCATGGTCTGGATATCCCACCCTCCTTTTGTGGGCATTCCTCAGCCTCCTTGGGAGCAACTTTCTTTTTCCTCCAGATATTCTTAAGAGACCTCTTGTCTTAGGGTACTATTCAAGAGGTGCCTGTGTCCCAAAGGGGGAAAGGGTTTTATTCAAGAATGTTTCTAGTGCCTAGAAAAGAAGGTACTTGGAGAACTATTCTAGACCTCTCCCATCTAAACACCTTTCAGACGTTGTCCCTTCAGTCCCTTTTTCCTCTCTTGCTCTCTCAGAACTTTCTGGTGTCTCTGGACCTCAAGGATGCTTATCTCCATATTCCAATCCCTCCATCCTCTTTTCAGGAGACTTTTGCGTTTCTCTGTTGCTTCCCGGCATTTTCAGTTCTGTGCTTTGTCTTTTGGCATATCTACTGCCCCAAGGGTGTTCACCAAATGCCTCACTCCTGTGATTGCCTTTTGCAGGCTTCAAGGGATCCACATTTTTCCTTATTTGGATGACCTGCTCATTCAAGCATCTTCTTCAGAGGTCCTTTTGCAAAATCTTCATTTTACCATTTCTCGTCTTCAGAGCTTGGGGTTTACAATAAACTTCAGAAGTCTTCCATGACTCCTTCTCAGGATCATGTCTTTCTAGGTTGCAGGTTTCAAACAGTGCCAGTGCTGGCACCCCTGCCTCCTACAAAGGCATTAAATCTTATTTCTTTCTTTCAAACTCTTCTTCCCCTAGCCTCTGTTACAGCCAGGGAGTTTCTGAGAGCTCTGGGGTTCATGGCTTTCACCATTCCGATGCTCCCTCTGGCCAAACTCTACATGAAGTTCCAGTGGTTTCTGAAGTCGGTGTGGCTTCAGCATGTGCATCCTCTAGACTTTCCTGTTCCTCTTCTCCCATGTCTCAAGAAAGAATTTCTGTGGTGGATTCAACAGTTGTCTTTAAGTACAGGGCTCCGTTTTCAACCTCTTCTTCCCCCTCAGGATCTGTTCACAGTCTCTTCAGATGTGGGGTGGGGAGCAACGTTTGGCTCCCTGAGGGTTCAGGGAGTGTGGTTGCCTCGTCAGTGGAAGGAGCACATCACCATCAAAGAGATGAGGGCTCTTATGCTGGCTCTTCAGGCCTTTCATCCTCTCTCCTACCCAGGGCTTGAGATCTTAGTGTCTTTGCCAGCTGGCAGTTCTGGTATGGGATCTGGCTATCCAGTAAGAGTGACTCTTCAGGCAGTTTATGTTCTTTCAGATCAAAATGTTGTGGCAGACAGTCTGAGCAGGGCCTTCACTCAATCGAATGGATGCTTCACAGGGATGTGTTTCTGGACATGGTCCACCAGTGGGGTAATCCTCAAATAGATCTCTTTGCCCCCCTCTGAACAGACAGCTTCCTTTGTGCCAGAGTCCCAGGTCCTCTGGTATGGAAGGTGGGCGCCCTCTCCTTTTCTTGGAAGGGGATGTTTCTTTATGCATTCCCTCCCCTTCGTTGCATTCTGAGTCCTGTTCAAGATTCAACAAGATGCTCCCAAAATCTTGTTGGTGACTCCTTTTTGGCTGCAACAGCACTGGTTCCCTCTACCTCTGCATCTAGCCAGGGGCAATCATCACAAGTTACCTCACACGGTGGATCTCCTCGCACAAGACAAGGGGTCTCTCATCTATCCCCACCTGTCCACGCTTCAACTCACACTGTGAGTGATAGGTTTTGATTCCTCATAGACACCTTTTTTTTTCTGAGGACGTGTTGCAGAAGGCCAGGAAACCTACTACTAGGAAATCCTACTTATCTAAATGGAAGAGGTTTTCTATGTGGTTCATAGGTTCATAGGTTATCTGCCCGAAGGCATATATTAGCCCAGCCACGTTGTGCTCTATTCACCGCCCCTTTAGTAGTTCCCTAGACCCTTGTACTAGCAGCTAGTACCCTTGGCCCCTATCCAGTAGTGCTGTTGGTGTGATCCCCGGTGTGAACTTTCTGTTACCCATCCACTCATCAAGGTTCCTCTTGAAGAGTGATAGTGAGGGGCTCTGTCTTATGTAGATTGGGACCCTGTTCCATAGTAAGGGAAGTCTCTGCGAAGGGAATCTGTCCCTCCAGCATGTTCTATTCATTGTTGTGTTGAGGTTTATATCCCTAGAGCATGCATGTAGCTCGAGTAGATTTGGTTTTACTAAGATGGAGCATGTTCAACAATTCTGGGTTGGACATGGCTCTGTATGTTAGACAGAGATCGCCTCTGAGAAAGCTGTATGCAACAGAGAAAAGTCTTAGCTTTTTCAGTCATGCTGCATAGGGCAACTGTTTGAGGCCAGTAATCCTCTAGGTTAGGTACCTTTGTGGTCTCTCCAGCTGCTGGAGATATCTAGCCAGGTACATTCCAATTGGTGCATTGTACTCAATAATGGGTCTGATGAAGGAAGAGTAGAGGGGCACCATTACATCCTTAGATCTTGATGCGAACCCTTTCGTGATCAGATGGGTCACATAGAAGGATTTTCTAACCACTTTGGCAACATGGTTATCAAAGGAAAGCTGACTATATACTTGGGTCCCTAGATCCCTTATTTCTTCTTCAGATTTCAGGGGATTACCTCATATGTTGTAGTTTGCAGTTACTCTGTTTTTTCCTAAGGGGATTACTATGCATTTTTTTGCATTTAGCTTGAGACCATGGCTTTGACACCATGCATCAGTCTCATTTAGGCCATTCTGGAGGATCTCCATGTCAGCCGGAGACTCTATTATAGCACCCAGTTTGCAGTCGTCTGCAAACTTAGTCAGCCACAGCCCTTCGTGCTTGCCTGTACTTCTGAGAAGTATATGCCAAACAGGAGGGGCCCCAGGACAGAGCCCTGAGGCACACCACTCATTACTGGTCTGGATTCGGACATAGATCCCGCTACTCTTACTTTATGGGATCTGTCTGAGAGCCAGTTTGCGATCCATCTTGTGACGTAAGGGTTTATGCCCAGGCTGGTGAGCTTATCAATAATACCTTAATGGGGAATGGTGTCAAATGCTTTAGCAAGGTCAAGGTAAGCCGTGTGTACCTCCTTTCCCTTATTTATAGCCTGAGTAACTGTCTCAAGGAAATCCACCAAGTTCAGGAGGCATGATCTGCCCTTGACGAAGCCGAACTGTGTGGGGTCCAGCGACTGGAAGTTCCCAATCTCTCCATTTATGAGTTCCATAATGATTCACTCCATAGCCTTACAGATCTGACTGGTCAGGCTTATTGGTCGGTAGTTCCCAGGGTCAGTTGTGGCCCCACCCTTGTGTAGCGGGATCACCATTGCCGTGCGCCATTCTATGGGCACATATCTTGTGGAGAGGCTGAGACTGAACGGGGTATTAAGATGCGGGGCTAATTCCTTTTGGAGCTCGTGTATGACACAGCCTGGGACACCATCTGGTCCCATGGAGGCAGTGTTTTTAGCTTTAGATAGAGCCTTGTTAACCAACATATCAGTAATAATTGGACTTACACAATCCCCTAGAATGGTAATAGGCCCTGTAGGTGGTGGTGGGGGGGGGTGTTTGCACTGAACCTGTCAGCCAAGATGTTGGCAATGTCAGAAGTGTCAGTGTATTTTGTTCCATTTTGTACTAGCTCAGAACAGACCTGAGCATTGCCATTTAGGTTTTTGACATAGCCATAGAAGGCCTTATGGGTTATCCTTGGCATCCTTGACAACTTGGTGTTTTTCTTGTGACCTGGATCCGCTGCAGGAGGCTAGGAAACCTACTACTAGGAAATCATACTTATCTAAATGGAAGAGGTTTTCTGTGTGGTGTCTTTCTTGTGACCTAGACCCACTTTCTGTGGATGCTCCTTTGATTCTCTTATTTGTGTGAGTTGCTCAGTGCTGGTTTGGCCTATTCTTCTGTTAAGGCCCACTTATCAGCTCTTTCTGCTTGTCTGCCTTTAACTCCCCCATTAGCTTCTAGATTTGAGGCTAAGCAATTTCTTAAAGGCGTCCTTACCTCCCAGGAAGCCTGTTCCTCCTCCCTGGGATCTTAATTTCTTTCTGGAAAAATTAACTCGGGCTCCTTTTGAGCCTACTGTTTCAGCTTCCTTGGAACATTGTTCTTAGAAGATGGTTCTTTTGTTAGCTGTTACTACTGCCAAACGGTTGTCTGAGTTGCAAGCCCTTATGGCTTGTCCACTTTTTTGATATTTCACGAGGACAGGGTGTCCTTGTGTACTAATCCTCTTTCATGCCCAAGGTGGTTAATGAGTTGTCACTTAATCAGTCTATTAATTTGCCTACTTTTTCCCCTCTCCGCAGTCTGACAGTGAGAGGGTGCTGTAAACCTGTGATGTGCATAGACAGCTCAGATTTTATTTGGATAAAACTAAAGCTATCAGAAAATCTGACCAGTTATTTGTTTCCTTTCATCCTAGGTCTCCCGGTTTGGCTGTTTCCAAGCAAACAATTTCCACTTGAATTTCAAAGGCTACTTCCTTTTGTTACACTTTTCACGGCGAGAGACTTCCTTCTTCTG
The DNA here is from genome assembly GCF_019279795.1 of Protopterus annectens. Classification (NCBI taxonomy): domain Eukaryota; kingdom Metazoa; phylum Chordata; order Ceratodontiformes; family Protopteridae; genus Protopterus; species Protopterus annectens. Next base: position 874,988,358 of record NC_056725.1, on the reverse strand, counting down.
AAAAGGCTCATTCCACTAGAGCTATGTCTTCTTATGGTCCTTTTTTCAATGGATTAGACATTAATTCTATTTTTGAAGCTGCTACCTGGATTTTGTGCATACCTTTACCAAACATTGCCAGTTGGATGGTATCTCCAGACCTAGAACTGGGTTTGTTGCTGCTTGTCTTCATGGCTCCTTGGAAGACTCTGCTGCTTCCTCCTCCCAAGTTTCTTCTTGAGCTTTGGCACTCTCACATTTGTAAGGAATACTGCAGCAGTGAATGTAAGAACATAGTACAGTTCTGTAAAATCTTACCATAGCAGTAGATGTCCTTGCCTTCACCGCTGCAGTATTCACTCCCACCCTCCATCGCCCTGGTCTTTTTTCCTTCCTGGATGTGCAGGTGCTCCTTGGGTTTCTTGGACTGCTGTTCCTACTGGGGCAATCAGTTCTGAGGATGGTACGCCTGAACCATCACCTTTATGCCCTACCCCACGCAAGGAGTTTGCAGGTGACGTTCGGCATACCTTAAAGCAATGGTAGACTTTGGTAATCTGGGTGGAACGTGGGCTTTATGGCAGGGAATCCCATTTGTAAGGAATACTGCAGTGGTGAAGGCAAGGACATCTACCGTTATGGTAAGATTTTACACAACTGTACTGTCTTTTTGTATTGATATTCTTTTCAGGTTTTCAGAGCTTTTATCCCTGGCCCTCCACTGAAAAGGGGCTTTTTCTATGCACGGATAGATTTTCCCTGTAAACAAATGCAAAATTAATAAAATAAATGAATAATAGTCATCTATAGTCTAGTCAGGGCTTCATCCATGTAGGTGGCATTTAGGAAAAGAGACAGTTGATTTTTATTACTTTAGATAGAACCATTAGCAATTTTTGTTGATAATAGAGTAGAAGACATGAAGAAGGCATCAATATCATATTTAAGAGGAGGTTTAGATTTAATTTGAACAATTTTAATATTAAAAAGAACAAAGTACGTTTAACAGGTTATGTAAAATCTTTATATTCAGTCATTCCATACGGTATTGACGTGGAGTGGTTGGTTTTAAATTAAAAGAAAGCACCAAGTTTTCTCAAGTGAGACTGCTTAAACTGTTCCTTGATTTGCTATTGACTAACCATTTTTTTTGTGTTTAATGATAAACTCTATAAAAATATAGGTTTAACCATCAGAGCAGCTATGGCTCAAAGTTGTGCAAAGTTGATCATGAGTTATTGGGAATGTATTTTTCTATATAAAGTGGATGAATATAGACATACTGCTTTATTGATTGTATTTTGTTGGTGTGGGGTAGTAGTTTTAAGAGTGTGTTGAAGGCTTGGACAAATGCATTAAATAGTGGGGAATTGCTGTTGAATTTCTGTCATTTACCAGTGTTTGAGTAAGAGTGAAATATCTGGATATTTTTATCTTTAAATATAATGAAGGTAACCACATATATAACAAAACTTTAGGAAAAAAAGAGACTCGTAGTAATACTTTATTTCATAAAAGTAGCGTGCTTCCAGTAAAATAAAAAAAAAACATAATATTGTCCATGGGCAGAGTTTTAGAATAAACGAGTATACTGCAAAACAAGGTAATTTTGTTTGAAAGTGTTAACACAATGGAAAATGGTTTACGGTAAGGAATTATCTTGTCCGCAACAAAGGCAATACGCAGTTGTGTGCAGAGCTCATTGTAAATGGAGCTGCCTTTACTGTACCAGAAGATATAGCAAACCTACTGGCCAATAAATTCAGCTCCAGTTTGACCCCTCTCTCACCTCAACCTTCCCTCAGGAAATATCATCAAATACAACTCTCCCCCTGATATCACTAGGGATCAGGTCCTTAATGCTATCTCTAAGACCAAGAGCACTGTATCAATGGGCCCAGACAATATCCCAGGATGCCTTCTGAATAGTATGAAACATGACCTGTCAGGCCCTCTAGAATTGCTATTTAACTGTAGCCTCCAAACAGGCTTTGTGCCTCATGAATGGAGAACAGCAACAGTCATCCCTCTGCACAAAGGTGGGCCATTTACAGACCCTGGAAAATACAAACCCACAAGTCTCAATAGTTTTCAAAGTCAAGTCAAAGTAAACTTTATTGTCTTTCAGAATCACACAAGTGCAAATGCTGAATGAAAATCCATACCTCCGGACTTAAATGTGAAGATATCACGTAGACTTAATATGACAAGACAGTAATACATAAATAACTACTTACTCTATACCATAATGGTCTAGCTAGATAATTTTAATATTGCACATAAAGTAAACTCACTTCAACATTTATTATACAGTGATCTCTTTGTTTGCTTGAGTATTGCACAGTCCTTGTAAGACATTGCATTAAAGACTCACATTGAGTATTGCCCAGAGTGAGACATTCTTGAGTGTTGCTCTGATGACTGAGTTACAGACTGGCATTACATATTGCACTATAATGAGATATTTCTCTGGCCTTACTACTGTCCCTGATGACCAGTGAATTGACTTGACTTACTGAGTATTGAACTAATACTGGACTGAGATAGGCAGTCAAGTTATTGCACAATTTTAGACAGTCTTCCACATTGACATAATGGCCCAGGTGGATGGCACGGAGCATATTTTTGCAAGAGTTCAACAGTCTGATGGTCTGTGGAAAGAAGCTGATGTTCTTCGTGTTTCACTGTTGCAGTCATTACATTTGGGTTGTCTGCTTGCAGGTAGCCCTCAGTCGGCCTGATTAACAAAGTCTCGGGTCCTGCGTCGATTGCTGTCCCTTCTTCCATGACGTCAGGTCATCAGGGGCATAGAACATGCAGCCGATGCCGTTACATCAGTCTTTCTTGCTATGCGGTGCCTGAAGCAGAAGCAGTTTGTAAGTGCCGGTCGGCCGATTCCTGAAATTTTCGTTTTCGAGTTTCAGAACCGAAGTCTTCAACTAAAGCTAAGTACCCTGTTGGGGAAACTTTTTCTTGCTCCTTACCGATGTCAGTAAAAGTTAATAATTGCATTACTTGTGGAAAGCAAATACCTCATAAAGATCTTCATTCGTACTGTATTCCTTGCCTAGGCCCTGACCATGATGTACCTTGCTGTCAGTTTTGTGCTTTATTTAATCAGCGCACTATCCGTCGTTGGTATATTTTTGCCTCTAAATATTTTGGTTCTCGGTTTAATTATCCAGAAATGTCATTGGTTAGCCATCCGACTACAGGGATTCCGAAAAAACGCAAAGATAAAGACAGAGACAGGCTGCCGAGGTCAAAAACTGCCAACGACGCTTCTCCTAAGCCAGTTGCCAGTTCGCCGGTACTCCGTGAGGTGCTTTCGCTTCCCCTGATACCCGCTACTTCTGATTCGCAGGCCTCTACTGAGACCCATTCGGAGTCCGGTATGTCGCGAGATGCTTCAACTATGGAAACCGAGGATGTCTCTACCTTGGATGGGTCTGGAGCCGCTGTGCAGGCACCGGCATCTGAGGGTGTATTCAGGCCTACAGACTTGCATATTAAATCGACATCTCCTCCTTTACTTAGGCCTAAATCTCGATCCATGTCTAAAAGACTGACTCCCAGGCCACATGATCAGGCCTCTTTGCCTAAAAAAGCAAAGGATAAGAATGGCTGAAGACCTAATAACTCTAATCAGGAGTAGCCAACCCCCCCCCCCCCTTCTAAGAGGCCTAGGACTGAAGTTGATTATGAATCTCCTGATCAGGATTCTGTTTTTTTCTGATTCTTCTGATGATCTGGATTTTCCCTTACCTACTTATGAAGATTCTGATGCAGAGGACTTTATTCCCTCTGCTTCCCCTCCTGAGGATTTTTCTTTTGGGGAAGCCTTACATACTGTAAGGGAGCATTTCCACTGGGAAAGCCAGGATTTTTCTGATCCAAAAAAGAGGCTTAGGGATTTCCTTCTCCTACCTCAGCATAGGCCTTTAGCTATTCCTCCTGTACTAGAAATTGTTGATGATGCTTTTTTGGGATCTAGTTTGGCCCCTGATTCCCTGCCTCCTGCTCCCAGAAAACCTGACAGACACTACAGGGTCCCTGAGTCCCACAAGTTCCTTTTCAAAAATCCTATTGCAGATCCAGAGACTATTTCACAGGGGCCCAAGGGCATTAAGGCTTCTACTTCTAAAAATCCTACCCCTTCTGACAGAGACTCCAGGGTGCTGGATAGATGGGGTAAGAAGGTTTACACTTCTGCAACCTTGGCCATTAGGGTTTAAACTGCCAGTTTCATATGATAAAGTATCAGCAACATGTTATTGGACTGCTTAAACAGAAAATTATGTTGATTCCTGACTGAGTGGAAAGTAAAGAATTACAGGATTTAATGCATTCTCCCGAACAAGTTGGAAAACATACTTTGCAATGTTGTTTTGATTCATTAGAGGCTTCTTGCAGGGCTGCTGTTACTGGGTTTGTGCTCAGAAGGCATGCTTGGCGTAAGGAGCAATCTTTGCCTGATCATGTTAAAGCCAAATTGTTGGATGCTCCTTTAAATCAGGACCGCCTGTTTGGCAACAAGGCTGAGGAAGTTCTTAAAAAGATGGAAGATAAAGCTAAATCTATGCAAACTGCTAAAGAGTTTTTACAAGTTCAGCCTCCTAGATTTAGTAGGCACTGGCCCTCTAAGAATTGGTCCTTTCTAGCCCCTTCCAGGTCTTTTCAATCCAAACCCAGCCACAGCAGAAACCCCAGGTTTCAGTCCCAAGGGACTCACAGAACTAAGCAGTGGGGGGCCTCCACTTCCAAGTCTGAGAATAATAAGACTCCCCCATATGGTAAACTGTCTCAATGACTTCCTTTTAAAATTTCCAAGCACTTATCAACTGACTGCCCCTTTGGGGGGAAAGATTGCTCTTCATGCAAAGAATTGGGAACTCATTACCCAGGACAAATGGGTTTTAAATATAGTGTCCCAGGGATACAGATTTCACTTCCACACATTGCCAACACAAACTAGAAGGGTATCTGAATTACAGGCCATTATGGCAGTGGAGACTTTTATCATCTTTCATGCGAACAGGGTGTCCCCCAGAACCAATCCATCCTTCATGCCTAAGGTGGTATCCAGTGTGACTCTTAATCAGTCCATTCATTTGCCAGCCTTCTTTCCCAGTCCACAGAATAAAGGGGAACAGATACTGCATTCCTTAGATGTGCACAGACAACTTAGATTCTACTTTGACAGGACTAAATCTCAAAGGAAATCTGAACAACTGCTGGCAGAGGCCCAAAACAAGTACTTTCTCTCTTAAGCATGGGGGCTATTCAGCTGGTACCAGAAGAGGAAAAGGGACATGGTTTCTACTCGAGACTTTTCCTGGTACCCAGAAAAGACAATTCATGGCATCCTATCCTGGATCTGTCCACTCTAAACATCTTTTTGGAGATTCCAAAATTCAAGATGCTGACTCTTCACCAATTACTTCCTGTGCTAGGCAAAGATGCCTGGTTGGTAACACTAGATTTAAAAGAAGCATACCTGCACATCCCAATCAGGGAATCTTGCAGAAGATACCTACGCTTCAAAGCAGGCTACATGCACTGTCAGTTCTCTGCACTGCCCTTTGGCTTATCAACTGTGCCCAGGGTATTCAAAAAGTGCCTAGCTCCAGTTATTGCATTTTGCAGGCAAAGAAATATTGAAATATACCCATACCTGGACAATTGTGTAATTCAGCAGAAAGCCAGGACATACTTTAGAATCATCTGGCCTTTGTAAAAAGGTTCTAACTTGTCTGGGGTACACCATAAACGAAAAGAAATCACACCTGGTACCCTGTCAACAAATTATATTCCTGGGAGCACGCTTGAATACAACTTCCCAGATGGCTTACCTCACGCCAGAAAAGCAAATTCATTTGACAACCTACTTCAAACAAGTGGCCACAAAAACCCTGCTATCTGCAAGACAAATACTGCAAGCCTTGGGGTTCATGGCCTGCATTCTTCTAATTCCATATGTAAGACTGCATATGAGGAAACTACAGTGGTATCTAAAAAGCCTATGGTGTCAACATTCTCAAGACCTAGAAACAATGATTCCTATCATACATTGCCTAACGCCTAGAGCTACTTTGGTGGGCAGAGGCCTGCCACCAAAACAAGGGACTACCTTTCACACCACCCCTTGCCACCACCCAAACCCTAACAACAGATGCATCAGACTATGCATGGGGGGCTCACCTGGCAGGGAAGTGCATTCAGGGCAAATAGAACCCAAGTCAAATGCACCTGCATGTCAATCAAAAAGAAATGTTAGCTGTACAGAGTGCTCTGACCGCCTTAAAGGACCACATTCTTCCAGGACAACTAATGGTAAAGACAGACAACACCTCTGTTATGTGGCACATAAACAAGCAGGGGGGTACACATTCTTACCCCCTCTGCAGACTAGCCATGGCATTGTGGAACACCGCCTTGAGCCACCAAGTGCACCTACAAGCTCAATTCCTGCCAGGAAAATTAAATGCACTGGCAGACAGACTAAGCAGAAACCTCATGGAGCCACACGAGTGGAAACTGGAACCAAGGATTTTCAACATGTTGACAAGCAAATGGGGGAGCCGAGATATAGAACTGTTTGCCTCTCCCCAGAACTACCAATTGGACAAATTTTGCACATGGACTCCCCACAAACAAGCCTGGAAAGTGGATGCTCTGTCCTTCAGCTGGAAAAACCTATCAGTCTATGCCTTTCCCCCTCTGCCTCTTCTCTCCAAAGTACTACTAAAAATCAAACAGGACAAACCAAAGATGATTTTGATTGCTCCAGACTGGCCGCGCCAACACTAATACCCACTCCTGTGCAGTGTGTCATGGTTGTCTCCATGGCACCTGCCTCAGACTCCTTCCCTGCTGTCTCAGCAGGAGAACCAGATTCTGCACCCTCAGCTTCTAACACTGAACCTTGCAGCCTGGCTAATTACTTAATCTCTCCTTTACCATCCCTCAGCAAACTTATGATGGATATCATTTTAGAGGCAAGGAGGCCTAGTACTAGAAAATCTTATCTGAAAATGGAAAAGATTCTGTGCCTGGAACCAGTCTCAAGGGTTGAGCACAGCAGCACCCAATTTACCTCAAATTTGACAATAATTAACTGAGATGCTTCACAAGGGCCTGTCATTTTCCTCCATTAAAATCCACGCCTCAGCTGTTTCATCTCTTTATAACACAGAACCTCCCCTCTTCTCTCATCCACTGCTCAAGCAATTCCTCAGAGGGGCCAGAAATTTGAGACCACCCAGGAGAGCTCCGACCCCAGCCTGGGACCTTAACTTTGTCTTGGAGAAACTCACTGTACCTCCTCTCGAGCTAGCTGCTACTGCAGACTTAAAATCTCTTTCTTGGAAAACAGCTTTCCTTTTAGCAATCACTTCAACTAGAAGGGTATCTGAATTACAGGCCATTATGGCAGTGGAGACTTTTATCATCTTTCATGCGAACAGGGTGTCCCCCAGAACCAATCCATCCTTCATGCCTAAGGTGGTATCCAGTGTGGCTCTTAATCAGTCCATTCATTTGCCAGCCTTCTTTCCCAGTCCACAGAATAAAGGGGAACAGATACTGCATTCCTTAGATGTGCACAGACAACTTAGATTCTACTTTGACAGGACTAAATCTCAAAGGAAATCTGAACAACTGCTGGTAGCAATTGCTGCAGGGGTAGAGGGGAAGGCTATTTCAAAGCAAACCATTTCTAAATGGATAAGCCATTGCATTCATTTCTGCTATAAGCACCATGGAAAACCTATCCCCCAGGGGGATCAGACCTCACTCCACCAGGGCTGCATCTACCTCTACAGCCTTTCTCAGAGGCATCCCTACCAGGGACATCCTAGAAGCTGCTACCTGGAGTTCTGTACAACTTTCACCAAACATTATCATTAGCTAATTTTCTCTAAATCCAGAGCTGGCTTTGCCACTGCAGTCTTGCAGGGCCTTATAGCTGGCTCTAATGCTATCTAAATTCCTCCTCCCAACCATAGCTTTGGGAATAAACCCAAATGTAATGACTGCAACAGTGAAACACAAAGAACATAGTACAGTTGTGTACAATTACCATAAATGTAGATGTTCGAATGTATTCTCTCTTGCAATCCTGGTTACCCTCCCTCCAGCACCCTAACTTATTTTGGCTATACCTCTACTTTCCTTTACTATGCTTAAAAGCCTTTTTGGTGTATTTGATTTTTTGTTGGAGGTATATCTTTGTGCTTCTATATTTAATTGCTTCCCATTAGGGGGACACCTGACATCTGGGGAAAGAAAAACTTATGTAATGTTGTCGGCTGCATGTTTTATACCCCTGATGACCTGACGTCATGGAAGAAGGGACAGCAACTGACGCAGGACCCAAGGCTTTGTTAATCAGGCCGACTGAGGGCTACCTGCAAGCAGATAACCCAAATGTAATGACTGCAACAGTGAATTCACTCGAACATCTATATTTATGGTAAGTGTACACAACTGTACTTTCTAAATCTTGTAGTTCTGCATCTTATGCTACAGAAGTGCTTGCCAGATTATAGATACGCAAACAGTCTGGGGTGGGTGCAGTCCTTAATTATTCCTTTGGTCCTGCTTAGACATCTGGACAAGTGCAGGTCCTGGATAGCTGGTAGGGTGATGTTTGATGATCCTCTTGGCTGCCTTCACTCCTCTCTGAATAACCTTGTGCTCACCAATAGAGCAACTTAATTACCACACTGTGAAGTTGTTTGTCAGGATGCTTTCTCTTGTACCCTTATAGAAAGTTGTGAGAACTGTTAATGGTATGTTTGCTGTCCTCATCCTTCTCAGAAAGTGCAGCCTTTGATGTGCCTTCCTGACAATGGCATTTGTATTGGTAGACCAGGACAGGTACTTATCAATATGCACCTCCAGACAGTTCTTGCTTTACACACTCTCTCCATTGATGGTAAGAGGGGAATGTTCCTTTCATTTTTTCCTGTAGTCTACAATTATTTTCTTTGTCTTCATGTTTAGTGCGTGTAAGTTGTTACTGTCACACCAGGTGATCAGAGGTTCTACCTCAACCCTGTACACTGCCTCATCATCATTGCTGATGAGGCCTACCACTCACTGTTGTATCGTCAGCAAACTTGATGATGTGGTTAGCGTTGTTCCTCACTGAAAGTACAGTTGTGTAAAATCTTACCATAATGGTAGATGTCCTTGCCTTCACTGCTACAGTGTTCGTAACTATGCCAAGAGGATCATCAAACATCACCCTACTGTGGCGTGGAAGCCCGATATCTGGACCGACTTCTGAATTTAAGAGGTAAGCCAAATGTCACCATATTCTCCCTGTGTAATGTAGGGCACACAGGTGATGATCAGGCTTACCGAAAACAGAACTTCCTTGCTGCTAGTCTGAATGCATCTTGTATACCATTGGTCTCTACCTGCATCCATTTTTCTGCCAATTGAATGCATTTTCCTTTTCCAGGGACTTTCTACACCTTTTTGCTGTTTTTGCCAGATAAGTGGAATATTGGGGATTTTGTTTTCTCTTGTTTTTTTGTATTCCTTGTCGTTGTCATCCAGGAAAGGTAAATGCGAGTGTGGGAGACAGATTCCCCATAGACACTGCCACAATAAGTGTTGTTTCTTTTTGTCAGGCATTTTTTACAAAAACCCTTCTCAGTAGACTTTCTTCCCTTTCCTTGCATCTTGAGAACCAGTGTCTTAGGCTTCTTGCTAAAGATATTATGGAAGGAATCTCCTGCCCCCGAGGGTCAGCCGTTAGAGAAGAAGGTGAAAAAGGTACGATTGGAATCTTTCACTGCCCACCGTCTGCCAGTTGTTTCTCCTGAGGTTGTTCCAAACCTGGAGGCTCACCCATCTGTTTTGTTAGATTTCTCTGCCCTGACCATGTTGGAGGCCATTGAGGATATGGCTGACAGCACATCTAAAGAGGATTTGCAGGCATCCATCTTGGACTTTCAGAGGGGGCCACTGTTGATTTTTTTTCTGAGAGGCCAAGGAGAGTTCCTTAGTTTTTAGCTGGGGAAGAAGTTTCTGCTATGGTTCTCAACTGCTGTCCTGGATCTGAGCCTTCTCAGGATGTTCACTTGAAAAAGAAACAAAAAAATTACACATGTTTCTTCTGCTTCTGGGGATCCACAAAGTGAGCGGCAGGCTTTTACTCAGGTAAAGGTACTATGAGTTGTTGCAGTTGGACTCTCTGCAGCTATTCTGCCTGTCTTGGCTGCTTTACTGGATGTTTTCTCCAATGCCTCTCAGGCACCTGATCCCCCCCACACACACACACACACACCACAAAGAAGCCTGACAGATTTTATAGGGATCCTAAGGATTGTTTTTTATATAAATGTTCTGCTAGTGTTCATAGCCTCTGATAAGTCATCTCAGTTGCTTCCTTCGCCCAAGCTGTTGCCTTCTAACAAAGACAGCAGAACTATAGACAGGCTGGGCAAAAAGATTTACACTTCTGCTACCCTAGCTTTTAGGGCTGTTAATTATCAGACCCATATGTCTAGGTATATGTTGGCTCTTCTTTTCAAGCGTATCAACTTATTTATGATTTTCCAGACTCTTGAGGTTAAAATGTTTGTTCTTTCCTTGCTAGGGACTTCCTTTGAAGTCATTTGTCATGCTATTAAATGTAGTTTCGATGTGGTGGATGTCTCTTCTAGGGCTGCTGTTTTTGGCTCAATTAGAGGAGGTATGCTATTCTGCTGGCTCTTGAGGCCTTTCAGTCTCTCTTTTCTCCATGGCCTCTAAAGGTATTCACAGACAATACCACAGTGACGTGGACAAGGAGGAATGAGATCATGTCTTCTTTGCTGGTTGGCAACTCTGGTATGGGATCTTGCTGTCAAGTGACTCCTCAGGCAGTTTTATATCCCTTCCAGTCAGAATATTGTGGCAGACACTCTTAGCAGGTCCTTAACTCAGTCCCATGAGTGAATGCTTCAAAGGATGTGTTTCTGGACATTATCCACCAGGGGGTGCTCCTTCAGTGGATCTTTTTGCCACCCCTCTGAACAGACAACTTCCTGTGTTTTGTGCCAGAGTCCCAGGTCCTCTAGCACGGAAGGTGGATATCCTCTCATTCTCTTGGAAGGGGATGTTTCTTTATGTATTCCCTCCCCTTCATCTCATTCTGACAGTCCTGTTCAAAAGTCAAATGGATGCTCCCAAAATTTTGTTGATGACTCCCTTTTGGCCGCGACAGCACTGGTTCCCTCTTCTTCTGCTTCTAGCCAGGGGCAGTCGTCGCATGTTACCTCAGAGGATGGATCTAATCACACAAGACAAGGGATCTTATCCATCCCCACCTGTCCACACTTCAACTGACACTGTGGATGATAGGATTTTGATTCCTCATAGACACCTTTTTTTCTGAGGACATGCTGCAAGTCATGCAGGAGGCCAGGAAACCTATGACTAGGAAATCCTACTTATCCAAATGGAAGAGGTCTTCTTTTTGGTATCTCTGTCATAACCTGGACCCACTTACTGTGGATGCTCCTTTGGTTCTCTCTTATTTGTGCGAGTTCTTCTATTAAGGTCCAACTATCAGCTGTCTCTGCTTGTCTGCTTTTTTCTCCTCCTTCAGCTGCTAGATTTGAGGTGACACAATTTCTTAAAGGCACCCTTAGTATTATTCCTCCAAGGAAGCCTGTTCCACCTCCCTGGGATTTTAATTTTGTTTTGGAAAAGTTGACACAGGCTCCCTTTGAGCCTGCTGCTTCAGCTTCTTTGCAACATCCTGGAAGACTGTTCATTTGTTAGCATTTACTTCTGCCAGATGGATGTCTGAGTTGCAGGCTCTTATGGCTTCTCCTTTTTTTGATTTTTCATGAGGACATTGCACACTAACTCTTATTTTATGCCAAAAGTGGTTAATGAGCCATCTCTTAATCAGTCTATTAATCTGCCTACTTTTTTCCCCTTCCCTCTCCTCAGACTGACCGTGAGAGAGTGCTGCATACTTTGGACATGCATAGTCAACTTATTTGGATATGACCAGGGCTATCATAGGTTCATAGGTAGGTACTAGGCTATTGGCCCTAGGGCCTATATAAGCCTAGCCAAAAATGTACCCTGGCTTTTGCCACTCAAGAAAATTATTTTCCTGTGCCCCTGTTGAGCAGAGCCACAGAAGTGATCCCTGGGGTGAATTTCCTATTTCCCATCCAATCATCAAGATTTTTCTTGAAGAGTGCTATGAGGAGCTCTGTTTGACATAGATAGGTAGTCTGTTCCAGAGTATGGGAAGTCTGTGGGACAGGAATCTATCTCTCCAGCATGTTCTGTTTATTATGTTGACAAGGTTTAGGTCCCTAGAGTGTGTAGCTTGGAGGGATTGGGATTTCTTTGTGGAGCATGTCCAACAGCTCTGGGTTTGACATAGCTTTGTATGTTAGGCAGAGATCGCCTCCGAGTAGGCGATATGTGACGGAGTAAAGCTGGAGTTTTTTGCGACGGTCTGTGTAGGGCATCTGTTTAAGGTCAGTAATCCTCTTTGTGAGGTATTTCTGTGGCCTTTCCAGTTGTTGTAGATGTCTTGTGAGGTACATACCAAAAGGGGCGTTGTACTCTATAATGGGGTCTAATGAGTGATGAGTAGAGGGGACCAATGATTTCTTTTTTTCTGAATGAGAAACCTTTTGTGATGAGGTGAGCCATGTAGAAGGATTTCCTGACCACTGTGGCGATGTGATTATCAAAGGAGAGACTACTGTCCACCTGTGTCCCAAGGTCTGTTATCACATTTTCGGCATTAAGCAGACTACCAGCTATGTGGTAGTTCATGGGTACAGAGTTTTTACCAAAGAGGATGACAATACACTTTTTGGCATTGAACTTCAGGCCATGGCTTTGACACCAGGCATCTGTCTCAGTGAGGCCTTTTGTAGGATGTCCACATTGTTAGGAGTTTCGATTATGGCTCCTAGTTTGCAGTCATCTGCAAAATTTGTTAGCCAAAGACCTTCTGTGTTAGCCTGTACTTCAGAGAAGTAGATACCAAATAGGAGAGGACCCAGGACTGAACCCTGTGGTACTCCACTTGTCTGAAATCGGATTTGGAGTCTGCTATTTTCACAGTGTGGGTTCTGTCCATGAGCCAGTTGGCAACCCATCTTGTGACATAGGGATTTATACCTAGTTTAGTGAGCGTATCTATAATTCCAGAGTGGGGGATGATGTTGAAAGCCTTGGCGATGTCTAGATAAGCTGTGTGAACCATCTTACCCTCATCTATGGATTTGGTGACTACTTCAAAGAAGTCGGTCAGGTTTAGGAGGCATGATCTACCTTTTACAAATCCGAATTGGGTAGGGTCCAGAGTTTGGAGATCACCAATGTCTTTAATTATGAGTTCCATGATGATACATTCCATGGCCTTGCAGACCAGGCTCGTCAGGCTAATGGGGTTGTAGTTCCTGGGGTCCGTCGTGGCTCCCCCTTTGTGGAGTGGGATAACCGTCACGGTGCGCCATTCATTGGGCACAAAGTCTGAGGTGAGGTTATGATTGAACATGGTACTTAGGTAGGGTGCCAGTTCATTCTGTAGTTTGTGTAGAACGCAGCCTGGGATATTGTCAGGTCCCATGGATGCTGTGTTCTTTGCTTTGGAGAGTGTGTTTTTTACCTGTGCAGCCGTGATTACAGGAACTTTGCATTCTTCCGGTATAGAGATGGGCCCTCTAGGGGGTGAGAGGGGGGAAATCTGATCAGTTATTTCTTTTTATCCTTGATCTTTGAGGCTTGCTGTATCCAAGCAGATTATTCTTTCTTGGATTTCTAAGTCTATTTCCTTGTTGCACTTTTCATGGCAACAGCCATCTTTTTTCAATTAAGGCTCATTCTCCTAGAGCTGTGGCTTCTTCTGGTGTCTTTTTTCAAAGTTTAGATGCTAATTCTATTCTTCAAACAGCTACCTAGACTTCTGTACATACCTTTACTAAGTACAAGTTGGATGGTATCTCTAGAGTCAGGGCTGGTTTTGCTAATTCAGTTCTTCAAAATTTTTTTAAGGAATTCTTCTGCCCCTTCTTCCTCTCTAGTTTCTTCTTGAGCTTTGTCACTGTCCCGTATAGTTAAGAATACTGCAGCAGTGAATGTAAGGACGTTGTACATTTGTGTAAAATCTTAGCATAACGGTAGATGTCATAGGTTCATAGGTAGGTACTAGGCTATCTGCCCGAAGGCATTTATAAGCCTAGCCAGAATGTGTTGGCTTTTGCCACTCCCTTAGATTAGTTCCCTGTGCCTCTGTCCAGCAGAGCCACTAAAGTGATCCCCGGGGTAAACTTTTTGTTTCCCATCCACTCGTCAAGGTTTCTCTTGAAGAGTGCTAGCGAGGAGCTCTGCCTAATGTAGATTGGAATCTTGTTCCAAAGCATGAGAAGTCTCTGGGACAGGAATCTATCCCTCCAGCATGTCCTGTTTATTGTTGTGGTGAGGTTTAGATCCCTAGAGCGTGTGGCTCGAGGGGATAAAGTTTTCTTTAGGTGGAGCTTGTCCATCAATTCTGGGTTGGACATGGCCTTGTATGTCAGGCAGAGATCACCTCTGAGCAGGCTGTATGCAACCTAGTACAGCTGGAGTTTTTTCAGTCGAGCTGCATAGGGCATCTGTTTGAAGCCAGTGATCTGCTTGGTGAGGTACCTCTGTGGTCTTTTCAGCTGTTGCAGGTGTCTTGTAAGGTACATCCCAAATGGAGCGTTGTACTCTATGAGGGATCTGATGAGTGATGAGTAGAGGGGCACAATGACCTCTTTTGATCTGGATGCAAACCCTTTTGTGATTACGTGGGCCACATAGAAGGATTTTCTAACCACTTTGGCAATGTGATTATCAAAGGAGAGATTACTATCTACTAAGGTCCCCAGATCCCTTATTACGTTTTCCATATTTAGGGGACTACCATCTATGTGGTAGTTTGTAGGTACTTTGTTATTCCCAAAAGCAATAACTATGCACTTTTTGGCATTTAGCTTGAGGCCATGACTTTGACACCAGGTATCCGCCTCAGTGAGACCCTTTTGGAGGATGTCTGTGTCAGCCGGTGAGTCAATTATAGCCTCTAGTTTGCAGTCGTCTACGAACTTGTTCAGCCATAGCCCTCCTGTGCTTGTCTGTACCTCCGAGAAGTATATGCCGAACAGGAGGGGTCCTAGGACTGAGGCTTGGGGAACGCCACTTGTAACCGGTTTAGAGTCAGACCTAGCTCCCGCAACTCTCACCATGTGGGTTCTGTCCGTGAGGCAATTGGCAACCCATCTTGTGACATAGGGGTTTATGTTCAGGCTGGTGAGCTTGTCTATAATACCAGAATGGGGAATGGTGTCGAAGGCCTTTGCAAGGTCTAGGTAGGCTGTGTGTACCACCTTTCCCTCATAGCCTTGGTAACTGTCTCAGAGAAGTCCACCAGGTTTAGGAGGCATGATCTGCCCTTAACAAAGCTGAACTGGGTAGGGTCCAGTGTTTGGAGGTTCCCAATGTCTGTGTTAATGAGTTCCATGATGATGCGCTCCATAGCCTTGCAGACCAAGCTAGTCAGGCTTATAGAGTCATAGTTCCCGGGGACTGTTGTGACTCCACCTTTGTGGAGCGGAATAACCGTTGCTGTGCAACACTCCATGGGTATGTTGCCTGTGGAGAGGCTGAGTTTGAACAGTGTGTTTAGGTGAGGAATTAGTTTGTCTTTGAGCTCATGTAGGAAGCAGCCTGGAACACCATCCGGTCCCATTGATGCCGTGTTTTTGGCTTTGGAGAGGGCTATTTTAACCTGAGTGCCTGTGATTTCAGGGGCTCTACATTCTTCTGGTATGGTTATGGGCCCTTTTGGGGGTGAGCGGGGGGTGAAGTTTGCACCGAACTTGACTGCCAGGATGTTGGCAATATCGGTTGGTTCAGTGTATTTTGTGCCATTTTGCACTAACTCCGAGCAGATCTGAGCATTGCCACTTAGGTTCTTGACATAGCTAAAGAATGCCTTGTGGTTATCTTTGGAGTCCTTGACAAGTTTTCTTTCAAAGCTCGCCTTGGACGATTTTATGAGGGATCGTAGTTTCTTGCTGATACTGATCAGGGATGTCTTCACTTGTTGGGATTTTACTCTTTTCTGTACTAGTTTCTTCCTTCTATTGTATAGCTTGTTTATGGCAGGGGTCCACCAGACTGGTTTCCTTTTCTTGGAGAAGTGAGTCTTGGTTTTGTTTGGGATAGCGTGATCCATGCATTCTTGTAGGTGCCCGTAGAATGCATTAGTAAAGGATTTTGCAGCTTGGACAGCATTATCCTTTAGCATGGGGGCTTTGAAACTTTCCACCTCCGTCTTAAATAACGTGAAGTTTGCTTTTGAAAAGTTTTTCACGGTGGTTTCCTTGTCCGGGGGTCGGGGGAGGAATGTGGATATCCAAAGTGGTTTGTTTATGGTCAGATCTAACCAGCGAGGGGTTGACCTCCAGTGTAGAACACCGGTCGCCCATGTTGGTGATGACCAGGTCCAATATGTCACCTCTGGTGGGAGTGTTGACCAGTTGTTCCAGGGCATTTGAGTTTACAAATTCTAGGAAATGTTGGGCAAGGGAGTTAGTACTTGAGTAGTTCTCCCAGTTAATGTTTGGGTAGTTAGTATTACCCAATATTAGGGTGTTTGGTAGGACCTTTGTTACCCATTGTTTCCAGAAATGCGGAATGGGGGTCCTGGGACATGGTGGGTGATCTGTAGCAAGCTACAATTTGAATTGCAGTTTTGCCCATTGTTAGTTGCACGTGGATAATCTCTGAAGCATTGTGCTGTGCCACTAACCTGGACGTGTAGGTATCCTCCCCCACCTTTTGTACTTTGGTCCGGATTCTGTGGCCGAAATGTATGGTATGAGTTGTAGCCTGGTAGTGCTGGGGTGCTCTCTGGAGCCTTTAACCAGGTTTCTGTTACTGCACATATATCGATTTTCTCCATACTGAGGAGTGCCAGGTGCAAGCTGTCTCTAGCGAAGCAGCGTGGTTTTTCAAGCATGTCATCCCAGGCAGACCGACACTGGATCCCCTTTGAATGACACCAGAAACTTAGCCAATTGATAAACTTGATAATTATTTATTTATACTGTGGTATCATTCTTTGTGAGGACAGGATGCTACTCAGGGTCAGGGTCATACCGGCCTGGGCTACTTGAGCAGAGAGCTCTTCCATGTCTCTTTTCATGTAGTCCAGCGAGGTATGGCTCAGGTCATTCACACCAACATGGACAATGACAGAGTCGTATTTGTACTTGTTCTGGAGTGAACTGAGTGCTTGTGTCATGTGGCGGATCCTGGCACCTGACAGGCAGCTAACAGTAACCTTCTCCTTATTCAGCCTAGTCAGTGTGCCTGACTATAGAGTCACCTATTACTAGTATGTTGGGTATGTTATTTTGCCTTGAGGGCTATGATTGCGTGGCACACTGGTTTTGTGAAGTATGTGTTTTATGGTTTGTGCTGGGGGTGGAGGTTGCTTGGATGTCTGCTTTGGAGAGCTCTGTTGCTTTTGAAGATTTTTATTTAGAGCCTCCGAGTATGTTTTCATGTATTCACGTGTGTTTTATGCCGGTTCTGGTTTAATGGGTCTATGTGAGACTGGTGGTGTGATGCCAGTATTTCCCTTCTCCTCTTAACTGTCTGATCCAATCTTGGGTTGAGAGAGCTTAGCCTCCAGTTTGGCTGTATAATTGCATCTCTCACATGTATTAGTGTTTGGTGGTGGGAGGAGAGGGTTGTCTGTGTACATGAGGCAGTTGTAACATTGCCTCAAAATGTAAGTCCAACAACAGTAAGTAAAGACCAGGCACTGACTCCCAAATGAAAAAACGGAAAAATGCACAGATAATCCACAGGAAATTCACTGAGTTTATTTACAGACTTGTACGAACAAGTAAAACAATAAAACTATGCAGTTAAAACTAAGTCAACGTAAAGCGCTTTTCGTCCGGATCTTATCCGGACTTCTTCAGACAAACAGTTGCATACCAACAATTAAAATTCAAATAGTTAAACACCCAAAGCACTGACCAATCATTCCCAGCTCCATACTTAACTAGCTCTTAAAGAGGCAACCTATCTATTAAAAATAAGTGTTGTACCATAATTACAAACTACTATGTAGCAAGTTCGTTGTATTAATCAGACTCCTGTCTCTTCCTTCTTGCACATCAGGAAAAAACAAGACAAGTCGCACTTCACAATGATATTAAAATAAATACAATCATTGAAACATAGATCTATTAAGAAAAACTGACATTCTAAAAAATAACTAAAGCTGCTGTGATCATTTACGTTAGCATCAGTAGTTTACTTATTGGAATTATAATATATTCCAAAATGTAACCTCTTAATTTTCCGTACCACCACGTATAATATACTTAGTTCAAAGTTAACAATGAAGAGTGTTCAAAACCCCATACTCTAAGGTATTGGGTACGTTAAAGAACGTGGAGTTTGTCATTTAATGCATTAAAGACTAAAATAGCTCCCCCACCACAAATTTGAGTTTGTATAGCTAAACGGTTTACCAAATAAGTTATATTAATAGTAATAAAAATATCATTACCTATGACATAGAGGGTAACATATACAGTCTAATGGTACCATTTTATTGATATTCATGTTTACATTTAGTCCTGTGGTCTAAAGATGCTTACATGGCCACTAAATAGTGCTCACTAAAGTCGAGTTAGTACATAATAGCC
Organism: Protopterus annectens; assembly: GCF_019279795.1. Classification (NCBI taxonomy): domain Eukaryota; kingdom Metazoa; phylum Chordata; order Ceratodontiformes; family Protopteridae; genus Protopterus; species Protopterus annectens. The sequence continues at coordinate 874,969,648 of NC_056725.1, read as the reverse complement.
CTATAAGGTATACTATTTACCTTACCTCAAAAATGTAATTATAACTATTATAACCTATCCAAAAACTACCCTTAGGTTGACCATGACTATCATGAAGATGTTATGTATTCATAATCATGTATGAAGTATTGGTGTATATTGTATATACACGTCAGAATACTAAACACATATGTACTACATTCCTTACTTCAATGAACTATTAAAAATTAGGGTTTAACCACGTCATTGTAAATGACCTATCTCCAAAGGCTCCTAAGTTTTAAAATACATGCTATGGAACAAGTTTCATTAAGACCCGGGTCCATAAATACTCGTAAGCGCAATTGCAAACTTAGTTCCCTTTTCTCAAGCAATAGCTTGATGTAGTTGTCATTGAAGAACCTAGCCCCCGTATTGTTGTTGTCTATTTGACAAATCACCATGAATTTAAATTTATGTCCGCTGTTCTGCTCACACTGGATAGGTTATAATAGTTATAATTACATTTTTGAGGTAAGGTTAATAGTATACCTTATAGGGCTATTATGTACTAACTCGACTTTAGTGAGCACTATTTAGTGGCCATGTAAGCATCTTTAGACCACAGGACTAAATGTAAACATGAATATCAATAAAATGGTACCATTAGACTGTATATGTTACCCTCTATGTCATAGGTAATGATATTTTTATTACTATTAATATAACTTATTTGGTAAACCGTTTAACTATACAAACTCAAATTTGTGGTGGGGGAGCTATTTTAGTCTTTAATGCATTAAATGACAAACTCCACGTTCTTTAACGCATCAATACCTTAGAGTATGGGGTTTTGAACACTCTTCATTGTTAACTTTGAACTAAGTATATTATACGTGGTGGTACGGAAAATTAAGAGGTTACGTTTTGGAATATATTATAATTCCAATAAGTAAACTACTGATGCTAACGTAAATGATCACAGCAGCTTTAGTTATTTTTTAGAATGTCAGTTTTTCTTAATAGATCTATGTTTCAATGATTGTATTTATTTTAATATCATTGTGAAGTGCGACTTGTCTTGTTTTTTCCTGATGTGCAAGAAGGAAGAGACAGGAGTCTGATTAATACAACGAACTCGCTACATAGTAGCTCGTAATTATGGTACAACACTTATTTTTAATAGATAGGTTGCCTCTTTAAGAGCTAGTTAAGTATGGAGCTGGGAATGATTGGTCAGTGCTCTGGGTGTTTAACTATTTGAATTTTAATTGTTGGTATGGAACTGTTTGTCTGAAGAAGTCCGGATAAGATCCGGACGAAAAGCGCTTTACGTTGACTTAATTTTAACTGCATAGTTTTATTGTTTTACTTGTTCGTACAAGTCCGTAAATAAACTCAGTGAATTTCCTGTGGATTATCTGTGCATTTTTCTGTTTTTTCGTTTGGGAGTCAGTGCCTGGTCTTTACTTACTATTGCCTCAAAATGCCCAGATTCACCAGTTGGACTGGAGAGTACACCTGAAACTTCCCTTTGGACATGCCTGGATAGGTACAGTAAACTTTTTTACTGAGTGGCTGGTAAGGTTGAATAAAGAGCCTTGTCCTTCTGTAGTGCTAGGGTTTATAAGTGCTTGCTATGAGTTTTGAGCAAGTGCCGGGCTGAGAAATGAATGGCTTGAGTGCTTAAGTTGAAAGTTTGTTTAGTTCCAAGGGAAAAATTGAAGAGGAGACTTTGTGGAGCCAGGAATAGTTATACCCTAGCTAAAACAAAACCGCGCAAAACCGGGCAAATGCGGTTTTTATAGCAGGGAAATGAAAGAGATAAAAATTAGCCCCAAATGGTCAATAAACTACTACTTTCTGGGCTGAAACCACTCCTCCAGGGACAGATAGGCTGCTTAAAGCTCTCCTCTCTCACAGGTGAACAGAGAAACTTCCTTCTATCCAAGTAAGGTATGGGCAAACACAGAGATTTGTAACACAGTCCTGAATTCAGCACTAACCTGAAAACTGGACTATACTAGCTTAGAAAGGTGGGAAACAAGTATATATATATATATATATATATTTTTCAGAAAATAAAGCAGATACAATAAAAAAACCACTTTAAATGCATTTAAAAAGATGCTTATTGTTATATATGTCAGTTCAGAGTTGTAGTCAATGCCCCTAGTAATAAAGTAGGAAGAAACACAAATACAGTAAAAGCAGATGAATAAAGTGCAAATGTATTTATTTATTTATTTTTAATATATAAAATAGAAAACGAACAATCTGATTTAAACAAGTTACCCAGTTAACTAGAAAAAAACTCAAAACTGAGCCCTATTTCAGCAGTTTTCAATCAGACAAGTTCTAACTGCACACTCCTGTTACTAGTATGCAGGGGAACCTTCTCCAAAAAAGATGGCCTGAATCAGTGCTCAAGTTTTAAAAACAAAGCTAGATTCAGCAGGCCTGAAACTGGTCCTATGCTACAGCAACAATGCGCACCAATTTCAGAAAGAAACAGTTCGAATAGGCAGGCACAATAAGCCTGTGACCAGAAATTCCAGGCTCAGAAGGGCAGAATCCAGCCTCTCCTCCCACAAGAGTGCAGACCACAAACCTTCTTAATGTAGAATAATTGGCCTGAACCCAAGTGCTTAAACCAGAACTAATACACTTTTAGAATAGCAGACACTGAGCTTTCATTCAGCAATTCCCAGCTTAGAAGAATGTAAGCTACTTGTCCTGCCACAACAGTGCAGACCACAAACGTTCTTAATGTAAAACAACCAGTATGAAGCTCAAGTGCTTAAACCAAAAGACTGAGAATAACAGTTACAATTTAATCAGGCTACTACCAAGCAGCAATAAGTACAGCAGAATAAATTAAAATTGAGTACATTTAAGAAGAGGCAAAAGCAAAATAAAGTAGGAGGAAACACAAATACAGTAAAAGCAGATGATTTTTTTTTTTTGTTAGTAAAGTACAAGGAGAGAGGAAGGAAGAACATTAATGGTTGGCCTTCTCAAATCTTCTCTGTGTATTATGTAGAGTGAACACTAGTCTCAGAATATTATCTCACTATATTCGGTTTAGTGAGCAAATGAGATGGACTCAGGAGGAGTGTTCAAATACAGACTTACAGGAGGGGCGGGCAGTTCCAGAGCCACTGACACTAACACCAAAACAAGAACAGGGAGGGTGGATGGAGACAAACAAGAAGAAGAAAAAGTACAGTTTACAGAGATATTAAATCAAAATGCAGACAAAAAATGAGAATAAACACTTATCTTTTCTCAATATCACAGCTGGCAGCAGGTCAATCTCTCTGCAGCAGCCTGAGCAAACAGGTATATCTGATTTAAAACACAGGGCAGAAACCAAACAGTACAGATGCAGGAATACTTTGGCCGGATGAAACCATTTCTGAAAACTTACTGCCACCAAGAAAACAGACCAGGCCTCCAGACAAAGAATTTCACTACAACTGAGGTCAACACTAAGAGATATACAGCTGGGTCCCCTAAGAAATCCCGAATGCACAGAATCCCGATGCCCAAAATACAGAGATGAAAAGCCCAAAACCCCACATTACCGAAAAGTTGAAAGCGCGAAATTCAAAATCACGAAACTAATACATACATACCGCGCACACAAACATGCACACACACCCTCCCCCCATAACCAAACAAACCATCCTACACTAAAGATAAGCTAGGGGGCTTCACCCCCCACACCCCCTACTTTATTATTCTAACTCCGAGATCCCACAAACATATACACAAAGCAAACTCACACCCACACCTTACAGTCCCTCACACAGACCAGTCACAACACACACTTACACACACTAAAGCCCCTCACAATCACACTTACACACACACATACTTACCTGAACCGCAACACCAGAAGCACTAATTCAAAATCCCTTAACATCGGGATTTTGAATTTCGTGCTTCTGGTCTTTCGGTAATGTGGGGTTTCGGGCTTTTCGTCTCGGTATTTTGGGTGTCGGGATTCTGTGCGTTTGGGATTTCGTAGGGGACCCATACAGCTATAACACACAAGAAGAAGAAGAAGTTCAGTTGTGCAGATTACAGAGATATTAAAACAAAATGCAGACAAAAAATGAGAATAAACACTTATCTTTTCTCAGTATCACAGCTGGCAGTAGGTCATTCTCTCTGCAGCACCCTGAACAACAGGTATATCTGATGTCCTTGCCTTTACTGCTGCGGTATTCTTTCCCTCCTTTCAAGTTTTTTTTTACCTTCTTGGATGTACACCCTCTTTGGTTCCATGGACTGGTGTTCCTCCTGGGCAATCGATTCTGTTTTTGGTAAGCCTGAACGTCACCTTTATTCCCTACATTATGCAGGAAGCATATGGTGATGTTCAGCATAACTTTTAAATTCAGAAGTATTTGTATGACTGGTCTGACGTTGATCCATTGTATGTTTCTTTTCATCCAAAATCTTTGAGGCTTGCTACTGTTGATCCATAGTTGCTGCCTCTTTAAATATACTCCAGTCTGTACTCTCAAACCAGTCTTGGAGTGGTGAGACTGCACCCTCAGGCCATATCCTTTCTTGTTTCACTGTTGGTTTCCTCCTAGTTAGCATCAGTTAATATGCTGGCAGTAACATGATGGAGAGGTGGTCAGAGTTGCCTAGGTGTGGGTGAGGCATTGCCTTATATGTTGGCTTAACATTGCTGTAGACCTTATCCAGTATGTTCTCTCCCCTGGTAGCAAAGTCCACATGCTGGAAAAAGTGAGGCAGAACTGATTTCAGGTTGGTTTGGTTGACGTCCCCTGCCACTATATGAACACATTCAGAGTTTTGGTATGCATCTCATTTCTAGCCTGATATAATGTGTTCAGTACCTCATTTGTATCGACACTGGGAGAAATGTGGACAGCTGTGATGTTGATACTGCTGAACTCTCTTGTTAGATAAAAAGATCTACATTTCAGTGATATGAGCTCTATATTTGTAGAGCAGTGAGAGGATACCATCTCACAATTACACCAGCTGTTATTGATATATATGCAGACACCTCCCCCTCAGGACTGTCCACTGAGAGATTGTATTCTGTCTGCCCTAAAAAAGTGACATCCCCTCCACGTGAACTCCACTGTCATTAATGTTAGAATTCAGCCAGGTTTCAGTAAAAATGAGTACACAACAGTTCCTCACCTTGTGTTGAGTAGATAGTTCTAACCTTGTGATGTCCATTTTGCTTTCCAGGGATCAAACATTTGCCAGCAGTATGGATGGGAGTGCAGGCCTGAAGGGGTTAGATTTTAGCCTTGCAGTAATTCCAGCCCTGGATCCTCTTTTATATGTTCTCTCACATCTCTTATGTCTTCTTCTCTTACCGTTACCCAGTGACGTTGGTTTTATTAGTTTCAGCCATTTTGGTCATGGTTAAGTATAATTCCTAGCTTCTGCAGCTCTGGGAGTTATAGGCCTCACAGGCCCCACAGACAGCAGTCCATCAAACCTATTGCACAACAAGCCCAAGGATCAAATTTTGAGAAGACTCTCTCTACTATAAACTTACTATTAGTATTTGCTCCTGATTTGGTTTTTCCTCTTAAATTAGCCATAAATTAAGACAAATAATGCACATTTCCTTGCTGAGCTGAAGCAGCCGCTACTACACAGGGTGCCAGATAAAGAATTATCATGGAAATGATCAGTAGTGATATGGTAAACCTCCAGACACTGGACCTAACTCAGATTGGTTTCATCAAGGGCAGCTCATGCCTACTCAACCTGGTGGACTTCTTTGATAAGGTCACCAAAGCAATGGATGAGGACAGAGTGGCTCACACAGGCATTTGACACAATACACCACTCAGGTATTGGCAAACTCGAGTTTAGGTACAAACCCATGTGTCACCCAGTGGAAAGCCAACTGGCTCACAGGACCCAGGAAGTTCGAATTGGGAAGTCCACCTCTACAAAGTGGCCATTCACAAGAGGAGTCCCTCAGGGATCGGTCCTTGGACTGCTCCTTTTTGGCATTTTCTTCTCTGAAGTCGAGGCCAATGTCATTGGTCTCTGGCCAACTAAATTTGACAACACATCCCTTAGAGTTGACCCAGTAATCGGGGGCATAGGAACACACACAGACGGTAATCTAGCCTTTGACCATCACATGTCTACAGTAGTGAGGAAATCATTCTATGTTGCACAACTTATAAACAAAGGTATGGTATCTAGGTCCAAGGAAGTCATTGTTCCACTGCATTTGACATTCATCAGACAATACAGTGCCCCCTTTGGTATGTACCTAACGAGGTATATCCAACAGTTGGAACAATCACAGAGATTCCTCGCTAAAACAGTACATGCATAAGTAAAATGTCCTTTGCAGACCGCCTCAAGGCCCTATCCCTGTATTCTGTCTCCTACATCTTTTAAAGGGAGATATTTGCCAGGGATATAGGGCATTGACAGACTCCAGTCTGATGGACCTCTTGCATTTCCACAAAACAGACAGCACCAGAATTACCAGTTCTAAAGACTTAAACTTTGCCGGTGATCTAAATAGGACCTGCTGGAGAAACAGGGATATGTCCCAGAGACTACCCCATCATTGGCACAGGCTCTCCATCCATGTGAAGCAGAGTTCCTCCCTAACACAATTCAAGTATAACTTGGGCAATTGGATGCGGAACTGGAAATTCATCCCTGTTTTGGCACCTGTGTCTCTAATGGACACAGGCAACCTGTAAATGGTTCATCTCCCAGGCCCCTGCTTGTAAATGTTTAATCTCCCAAGTCCTTGCTCACACTTGTCAAGAGTAACATAAATTGTCAGAGATTTGGAATGCATGGCTAGGCTTACAAAGGCCCTTGTGGTTATTAGTCTAGTAAACACCCATGAACCTATGAACAAAAACTGTAGTAGATGTTACTGATGAGAAAGCAAATTTTTCAGCTGCTTGTTTCTTTGTTAGTAGTAATGAGAAACAATGTCCACAGGATGGCGAAAAACGTTTACCAATAGGTCAAACAAGCGGTAGCTTTTATAGTTTGACTCAAAACAGAGTAAAGAAAGTGGATTTAAGTAAATAAAATATATTTAGAGTTTATCGTGATGATGTTCATCGTGTTTCACTGTTGCAGTCCTAACCAATGGGTTATCTGGCTCCTGGCTCCCGGTAGCCCTCGATCGGCCAGAATACCAAAGGTAAGTAATAATGACATCATCTGTCATCGGTTGTAAAGGACGTCAGGGCGTCTGATACAAAAGGAGGCAGCCGACGTCACTTCCTCAGTCTTCCTTGCCGCGGACCCCAAAGCAGAAGCATTTCTTGCACGAGTGCCATTCGGCAATTTACCTTCTGTGTTCCGACTACACAGTTGAAGTCAACTACAGCTAAGTACCCCATTGGGGATCCTCTTTTCTTGCCTTAATGAATATCAGAAAAGGTTAATAATTGTCTTACCTGTGGAAAGCAGATTCCCCATAGAGAATTTCATTCCTATTGTATTATTTGTTTAGGCCTTGACTACGACGTTCCTAATTGTGATCTCTGTGCTTCCTTTAATCCGCGTACTATTCGTTGTCGGGCTATGCTTTTAGCTAAGCATTTTGGAGTTTGGCGTAAGTTTGTCTGTATGGCATCCCCTGGTCTTCAGGCTTCGGATATCCCCAAGAAACGTAAGGATAATGTCTGCGACAGACTTCTGAAGGTCAAGTCCTCAGATAAGTTTGCCGTCAGTCATGCGGTAGGCAGTGTGGCACCTTTGCAGCCCACAGATTTTCAACTGCAGGCCTCAGTTGAGACCATTTCATAGGCCCCCAGGCCTCCGGCTTTCATTTTGCCTTCTGACTTTTCACCTGTTGCTTCTTCAACTGGATCTGGAGCCGTGAAGCTGACTTCGGTGTCCGAGACCTTGGTTCAGACAGCAAGCTCATACCAACGACTTTGGCTGCAACTTTGGCGGTTGCCAGGCCTCCCGAGTCCTTTAGACTTGCAGGTAAATCTTCCAGTCATAAGCCTGTGAAGAAGCAGGCTTCAGTTTCCTCTCATTTCCCTCATTCTGAAATGGTTAAAATGGCCGATGACCTTTTGACTCTTATTAGGGGTTGACAGCCTCCTCCTTCAAAAAGAGGTAGGGATGTCTCTCCTGAGGCTTTGTCCTTTTCAGGTTCTACTACTTCGAACATTTCTCTTGATGAAGAGGAAGTTTCTCAAGCTTTCTCTCCTTTTGAGGATTCAGACGTAAAGGAGTCCACCCTTCTGCTTCTGCTCCAGAAGATTTCTCTTTTGGTGATACTTTAAATATTCTCAGGGAACATTTTAAATGGGAAAGTCAGGATTATCTCCTTTCTAAGAAAAGGATTATGGTGTTTTTGGATTTGTCTCCGCATAAGCCTTTGGCTATTCCACCTGTGTTGGAAGTGGTTGATGATGTTTTTCTGGAAAATTCCTTGACTCCAAATTCGGTTCCTCCTGCTCCCAGGAAACCTGACAGGTACTAAAGAGTCCCTGATTCTCATTTGTTTCTTTTCAGGAGTCCGTTGGCTGATCCAGAGGTTATTTCTCAAGGCCCTAAAGGAGTTTTAAGGCCACTGTTACTAAAAATCCTGTTCCTTCTGACAGGGAATCTAGGAACCTAGATAGGGGGGGTAAAAAGGTTTATACCTCTGCCACTCTTGCTATTAGGTCTACTAATTGTCTTTTTCATAGCGGAAGTACCAGCAGCACACCTTGGAAGCTATTAAGTCTAGAATAGCAAGTGTGCCTCAGTTGGCGGAGAGTAAGGATATGCAGGATTTGCTAAATTATGCCAGTCTTGTCAATAAACATTCATTACATTATGGTTCTGACATTCTGGAAGCCTTCTGTAGGGCTACGGCTACTGGCTCTGTTATTAGAAGTCACACTTGGCTCAGGGAGCAGCCGCTACCAGAGCCTGTCAAGGCTAAGCTTTCAGATGTACCTTTGCATAAGGACAGTCTTTTTGGCAGCAAAGCAGAGGAAGTGCTCAAGAAGATGGAAGACCATGCCAAGTCTATGCAGACAGTTGGACTTTCTGCAAGTTCAGCCTCCTCACTTTAGCAGGAATTACCCTTCTAAGAGTTGGACATTACCTGATACCAGCAGCCTTTCTAGGACTAGAGGTTACAAATCTTCTAAGGGACAGGTGGCTACCCCTTAAAGGTCTAAGCGTTGGCAGGCTTCCTCTTCCAAGTCGGGAAGTTCTAAGCCTGCATCTCAGTCTAAATATTCTCAATGACTCTGTCCAAATTCTGTCTGTTCTTGCCTGCCTGGAGAGTCCTTTAGGGGGAAGGTTGGCCCTTTTTACAAATGTCTGGGCCAACATCACGGACGACAAATGGGTACTCAGAACTGTATCCCTAGGACACACGTTTTCTTTCCACACCTTTCCAGTACCCAAAGGATTCCCGGACGCTCCTCCAAACCAAAGGGCAGAAGTAGAAAACCAAATGTTGTCTCTTACATCTGGGAACAATAGAATCAGCTCAGTAGGTGGGCCAGGGTTTCTATTCCAGACTTTTCCTAGTTCCAAAAAAAGAAGGCACCTGGCATCCTGTCCTAGATCTATGAACTCTTTCTTCATAATTCCAAAGTTCAAAATGCTCACTCTGCATCAGTTGCTGCCAGTGTTAGAAAAGGATTTGTGGCTGGTAACGTTAGATCTCAAAGAAGCTTATCTGCACATCCCTATCAGGGAAAGTTGCAAGCAATACCTTTGTTTCAGGGTGGGCAAGCAACATTATCAATTCTCTGCCCTGCCCTTTGGCTTATCTACTGCTCCCAGAGTTTTCACAAAGTGCCTGGCTCCAGTCATTCTTTTTGTAGGCAGAAGAAAATTCAGATTTATCCATACTTGGAAGACTGTCTAATTCAAGCAAATTCTCAGGAACAGTTGTTGAAAGATCTAGAATTTGTAGACTCTTCTCTCTTCCCTGGGTTACACTCTCAATGTGGAAAAATCAAAAATGGTGCCATCTGAAGAGATAACATTCCTGGGAGTGAGTCTGAACACAGCCACCCAGATGATATATCTCACCCAGGAGAAGCAGACAAATCTTTCAGTTTACTTCAAGGACTTGGCAAACCTGTCCCAGCTCACAAGCTGTGGGATTCATGGCCTCTTGCATTCTCATGATTCCATATGCAAGACTGAATATGAGGAAATTGCAATGGTACCTCAAGAACATTTGGTGTCAACACACACAGGACCTGGATGTGATAATTCCTCTGCTTCCATGTTTGCAGAGAGAGTTTCTATGGTGGGCAACAGCCTGTCTACCGAACAAAGGCATGCCTTTTTGCCCACCCCTGGCCACTCAAGTTCTTACCACAGACGCATCGGACAATGCCTGGGGAGCTCACCTGGATGGCAGATGCATACAGGGAAGTTGGAATGCCCAGCAGATGCACCTGCCCATAAATTTAAAGGAGTTGATGGCAGTCCGGCAGGCCTTACTAGCTTTCAAGCATCTTCTTTCTCCAGGGACCCTGCTTGTCAGGACAGACAACACCACAGTCATGTGGTACATCAACAAGCAGGGAGGGACTCATTCTTCCCTCCTGTGCAGACAGAGCATGAGTCTTTGGTTCACAGCAGCATTCCTGGGTCTGCTTCTCCTAGGTTCACACTTTCACGAAGCATTATAATTTGCCTTTGTTTTCAAGAGCCAGGGCATAGTTTGCCATTGCTGTTCTGCAGGGCATTATCTCTAATCCTTGATTCTGTTGGTTCCTCCTCCCTTTTCTCTGGGCTTTGTTAATCAACCCATTGGTTAGGACTGCAACACTGAAACACGATGAACATAGTACAGTTGTGTACACTTACCATAAATGTAGATATTCGAGTGTATTCACTGTTGCAGTCCTGCTTTCCCTCCCTCCTTCCCCCTTTTCTCTTTTCCTAAGGTACAGACTAATTTTGGTTTAAGCCTTGTTGTCTGGGGGCTTCTGACTGTTACGGCAAGAAAGACTGAGGAAGTGACGTCGGCTGCCTCCTTTTGTATCGGACGCCCTGACGTCCTTTACAACCGACGACAGCCGATGTCATTATTACTTACCTTTGGTATTCTGGCCGATCAAGGGCTGCCGAGAGCCAGATAACCCATTGGTTAGGACTGCAACAGTGAATGCACTCGAACATCTACATTTATGGTAAGTGTACACAACTGTACTTTTTTAAATCTGTTAGGTGACAGACCTGATTTTTTAATAAAAGGAGTAAGAACATGCAAGATTTCCTTTTTTTTAATCAAGAAAAAGAAGTTAATGCGGGAAGTAGAAAGGACGTTTATAAGTTTTACAACTGCATCTATTGTAGGTATTCTGTATAGACTGTATCTGTCTTTTGCAGATTCTCCATTTTTTTAGTATGTATTTCAACTAATGCTGTTTATTACACTCGGCGATTAGGATGTTATGCATTCTATATAGATAAAACATTGATAATGTTAAAAGCCCAAAATTTATTAACATGTGTACACTAAAGATGTAAAGAAAATAATGCATTCTATAGACATAAAATATGTAATACATGTAAAAGGTTTTTATGATTTTATATTTGATCTAAATCTTGGTACAAGAGGAGGGATGTTAAAACTGGTTTGGATGTAAAACAAATGGGAGATTGTATAAAACATAGCTGCTTGGGATTAAATGATGCTGCGATTTTGAAATGCATGTTAAAAATCTAAAAACTGAAGCATTGACTTGACTGGAAAATGTTTGTAGTTATATATTGGAATAATTGAATGTATTTAATTAGTCTGATGAAGTCTTTAGCATTGGATGGACTGAAGTCTTTAGCATTGGATGGACAAAAACACTCAAAAAAGAACACATAGTTTTCCAGGTATTCTACAAAGCCATTCTTAAGTTTAGTCATTGGGTTTAGCTGGTTTGTATTACAGGACCGTATTTTTGGCACATTTGCTTTCATATTACTGATTATCAGTTCATGTTGACATTAGTTAATGTGATTACAGTTCCTATTATTATAGAACCTGAATATTTTTTTTAGACTCTGCAAGGGTTTGTTTTGTTAAGAGTAGTGCTAATTTAATTTTCAGTCCTAAAAGCGTAGAATTAATATTGTATAATAGTTCCAGCATTCTCCCTAAAAACAGTGATTGTAACATTCTTTGTCTATTTCAGATAGCATAGAGGCCAATGTGGAAAATGCAGAGGTGCATGTGCAAAGTGCCAATCAGCAGCTTGCAAGAGCATCGCAGTATCAGGTCTGGTCATTGCCTTTTAAATTATATTAGAATTAACTGAACCACTTTAACGTTCTGTTACAAACTTACTTCTCAAGTGTCCATGGTTTTGGCTTAGAGTTTTGTTCTGTCTCTCTTAAAAGTTGTAATTGCTTGCAAAAAGGTGGTAGACCTGTAGTCAGTCAATAATGATAGTCATTAAAGTTACTGACTTCTTTTACATCAGAAAATATATACCAATTAAATTCATATTATTCTAGTGCTTTTTTAAAGTTAAGTATTGCTAATATTTAAAATGTGTCCCTTTTGACACCTCTGTCACTTATTATTTTTGCCTTTGTCCCTGATTCTGATGGTTAAGAAGTTGGTAGCTTTGTTTACAAATAGGTTCATAGGTTCATAATAGGCTATCTGCCCTAGGGCATTTATAAACCTAGCCAGAGTGTGTTTGGCTTTCGCCATCCATTTTAAATTAATTTTGCTATGCCCTTTTTCGAGGTTAGTATACTGTGCCTCTGTCTAACAGTGACACAGAAGTGATGATACCTGGGGTAAACCTACGATCTCCCATCCACTCATCAAGATTCCTCTTGAAGAGAGTCAATGAGGGACTCTGCCTAACCTGGACTGGGATTTTATTCCAGAGTTGAAGGGAGCCTCTGGGTTATGAATCTGTTCCTCCAGCATGTCCTATTTATTTCAGTGCTGAGGTTCAAGTCTCTCGAGTGCGTAGCTCGATGGGATTTGGATTTTCTGAGGTGCAGCATGTCCATTAATTCCGGGTTGGACATGGCTTTATAAGTCAGGCACAGATCGCCTCAGAGCAGGCTGTATGCCACTATGTAGAGCTGGAGTTTCTTTAACCAGGCAGCATATGGCATCTGTTTGAGCCCTTTGATCCTCTTGGTGAAGTACTTTTGGGGTCTTTCCAGTTGCTGCAGGTGTCTGGTAAGGTACATCCCAAAAGGGACATTGTACTCAGTTATGAACCTGATGAGGGATGAGTAAAGAGACACGATGACCTCCCCTGATCTAGATGTGAATCCCTTCATGATTAGGTGTTTTTCTAACCACTTTGGCCACGTGGTTGTCAAATGAGAGATTGCTATCAACTTGGGTCCTCAGGTTCCTAATTACTTCTTCTGTACTTAATGGATTACCACCTATGTGGTAATTTGTGGGCACTTGATTTTGCCAAAGGGGATGACTATACACTTTTTGGTGTTTAGCTTGAGGCCATGGCTATGGCACCAGTTGTTTGTTTCTGTGAGGCCCTTTTGGAGGATGCTTGTGTCGGTGGAGAGTCGATTATGGCGCCCAGTTTGCAGTCATCTGCGAACTTGGTCAGCCACAGTTCTTCCGTGTTGGCCTGTACCTCCAAGAAATATATACCGAACAAGAGAGGTCCCAGGACTGAGCCTTGTGGGACGCCACTTGTAACTGGTTTGGAGTCTGACATGGCTCCAGCAATTCTAACCATGTGGTTTCTGTCCTTGAGCCAGTTTGCAACCCATCTAGTGACATAGGGGTTTATATTTAAGCTGGTGAGCTTATCTATAATGCCCGAGTGGGGTATTGTATCGAAGGCTTTTGCGAGGTCCAGGTAGGCTGTGTGGACCACCTTCCCCTCGTCAATGGCCTTGGTGACTGTTTCAAAGAAATCGACCAGGTTTAAGAGGCAGGATCTGCCCTTAACAAAGCCGAACTGGGTAGGATCCAATGTCTGTAGGTCCCCAATATCTTTATTTATGAGGTCCATGATGATCCTTTCCATAGCTTTGCAGACCAAGCTAGTCAGGCTTATGGGGCGATAGTTTCCAGGATCCATTGAGCCACCACCTTTGTGGAGAGGGACCGCTGTTGCTGTACGCCACTCTTTAGGTACATATCCTGTAGTAAGGCTGAGATTGAACAGTAGTTTTATGTTTGGGTTTAGCTCTTCTTGGAATTCATGTAGGACGCAGCCCAGGACAATGTCTGGTCCCATTGATGCTGTGTTTTTTTCTTTGGAGAGGGCGGCTCTTACCTGAGCATATGAGATGTCAGGGGGGCAGCACTCTGCTGGGATAGATATTTGCCCTTTTGGTGGGGAGTTTGCACTGAACCTGTCAGCTAGGATGTTGGCAATGTCTGTGGGTTTTGGACTAATTCTGACCATATCTGGGAATTCCCACCCAGGTTCCTAACATAACTAAAGAAAGCCTTGTGATTATCCTTAGTGTCCTGTGCAATTTTTTTCTCTCGAAGCTGGCCTTAGACGATTTTATGAGTGCCCATAGTTTTTTACTAATACTGATCAGAGATGCCTTCCCTTTTTGGGATTTTGCTGTATCATGTAGTAGCTTCCTCCTTCTGTTGTATAGTTTGTTTATGGCTGGGGTCCACCAGACAGGACGTCTGCCTTTGGAGGATTGGGTCTTGGTTTTATTTGGGATTGCATGATCCATGCATTCCTGAAGGTGTTCATAGAATGCATTTATAAAGGATTCTGCGGTCTGGGCCGTATTTTCCACAGGCCCAGGGGCTTTGAAGGATTCCACCTCAGTTTTGAGGAGTGTGAAATTTGCTTTAGAGAAGTTTTTCACTGTGATTTTCTGGGCAGGGGTTGGGGTTGGGATGTGAATATCCAGTGAGATTATTTTATGGTCTGATCTTACCAGTGAGGGATACACTTCTGGTTTGGAGCTTAGAGTCCCCATGTTGGTGATGATCAGGTCCAGTATGTTTTCCCCTCTTGTGGGAGTGGTAACAAGTTGTTCCATAGCATTTGAGTTTATAAATTCTGGGAACCTTTGGGCTAGGAGCTAGAGTAATGCTCCCAGTCTATGTTTGGGTAGTTGAAGTCGCCCAATATAATGGTGTTTGGAGTGACCTTCATATTTTTCAGTGTTCTCAGGAAGGTCGAGTGGGGTTCCTGGGTTTGGGAGGGTGGTTTGTAGCAGGCTATAAACTGGAAGGCAGTTTTACCCACTGTTAGTTGCACATGGATAGTCTCTGATGCTTCATGCTGTGCCACCAACCTGGAGGTGTGGGTATCTTTGACGAATATTGATACTCCCCCTCCTTTTGTGGTTCGACCAAGTTTTGGGGCCGAAAAGCATGGTATATGAGGTATAACCTGGTAGTGCTGGGGTGCTTTCGGGAGCCTTGAACCAAGATGTCCTTCATGGATGCATCTGCAGTCATAACAAGTGGGTTGTCCTGTCGTCAGGCAGCCCTGCAGTCGGCCGGATTCCAAAGTCCGGGTCCGGCTTCGGCTGATGTCGCACTCCACCCGACGTCATCTCTGTTGGTCTTCGGGTATAAAAGCATCAGCCGACGCCATTTTCCTCAGTCTTTCTTGAAGCAGAAGCTGTTCGCAAGTGCCGGTCGGTCGGATCCAGAGATTACTTCTACCGAATACTTCGAAGACTTCTAAAGCTAAGTACCCGGGTGGGGACTCTTTCTTGCCTCAGCCAATGTCAGAAAAAGTTAACAATTGTTTAACCTGTGGGAAACAAATACCTCATAAAGATTTCCACTCTTACTGTCTGCCCTGTTTAAGCCCAGCCCACGACGTAGCAGCCTGTTCGCCTGTGCCTCCTTCAACCCGGCCGGTCGGAGTTTGCAGAACAGTTTTTCGGTACTGATTTTGCGTACATTATGCCGCCGGATCCTCCGACTACCCAATCTTCCAAAAACGCAAAGATAAAGACCGACACGCGGTCCGCGGTTTCGCCGAAACCACGGTAAAGCAAATCATGAGTGTCTCGGTTTCGCCGAAACCGAAAACTGATCAAAGTACAGCTGAACCTATTCTACAACTGAGGCCCCTGCTACAACTCTTGAATCGGCCTCAGAAATTTTACCCACTACGGTGGTTGACTTATCAGACACCATCCCTTGGATGTCTCTACCCCAGCACGTGGTGCTGCTAGGCCTCCAGCAGCCATGTCCATTAAGGCCTTCGCCAGGGCTAAAGCAGCCAAGACTACTAAATCAGTGCCTGTTAAACCCCCCACATCCAGGCCCTCTTCTAGTACTCAAATGCTTTCTTTGGCAGAAGATTTAATTTCTTTAATTAGAGGATCTCAATCTCACCCAGACAGGGCCTCTCAGCCCCCAGATAAGAGACCTAGGGCAGAGCCCCCTGAGCCAGTGTCTTCTGATGATTCTGCTGATGAATCAGACATTACTGACCAGCCAGAGGCTCCTTTCTCCAATTTTGAAGATTCTGATGCTGAAGAATCCATTCCAGCTGCTTCCCACCAGAAGAATTCTCCTTTGGGGAAACCTTGCATGCCATGCGAGAACAGTTCCAATGGCAGCAACAGGATTTTTCAGACTCCAGAAAAAGACTTAGGACCTTTCTGCACCTCCCACAGCACAGGCCCTTAGCTATACCTCCTGTTCTCTCTGTGGTGGATGATGCTTTCAATGATGTTTGCTCCGCTCCAGATTCTTTACCCCAGCCCCTGCCAAACCAGACAGATTTTACAGGGTGCCAGATACTCATCACCACCTTTACAAGGCCCCACTTGCAGACCCAGAAACTATATCCCAGGGTCCCAAGGCAGTAGCCGACCACAGCTAAAAACCCTATTCCTTCTGAAAGGGAAGCAAGGTCATTAGACAGATGGGGTAAAAGGTCTACACTTCAGCTACTCTCTCAGCTAGAGCTTTAAACTGTCAGTTTCACATGATACAATACCAAGAGTTTATGCTTGATCAGTTAACTAAAAAACTAACCACTGATGAATCTCTAGATAAGAAATATGTATTAGAGATGGTAAATAACATACAACAGGTTAGCAACCATTCCTTAAAATGTGGCTATGATGCACTGGAGGCTTCATTTAGATCAGCCATGACAGGCACAGTGATAAGAAGGCATGCATGGCTAAAGGAACAAGCTTTACCGGATCATGTTAAAGCTAAGTTGCTAGATGCTCCTATGGACAAGACAAGTTTGTTTGGTACACCTGCCCAGCAGGTTATGAAGAAAATGGAAGAAAAGGCAAAATCTGTTCAAACTGTTAAAGATTTCCTGCAGGTTCAACCCCCAAGGTTTAGCAGGAACTGGCCTGCCAAAAATTGGTCCTTTCCTGACTCCACAAAATTTCAAAGGGGCAGGAATAGACGCTCCAGAGGCAGAAACCAATCCAGAGGAGGTGCCTACAGAGGACGACAGTGGCAAGGTAACAACAGAGGCACAGACGCAGCCACTGCCACTACATCAGCACAACCACAGTGACTTAATCCTAACTACGCCTACCAGGGAACAAATAGCAGCTCCTCTAGGCGGAAAGTTAACCTTATTTTCAAAGAACTGGCACTACATAACAAAAGACAAGTGGATTTTACAAACCATAGATCAAGGTTACCGGTTTCACTTCCACACTTTACCAGTCAAAAGAGGAATGCCAAATCTACCTCCAAATCAAAAAACAGAGGCTCTCCGACAGATAATGGAGTTAGCAAACATGAGAGCTGTGGAAAGAGTGCCAACAGCAGAACAAGGAAAGGGGTTCTATTCCAGACTATTCCTAGTTCCAAGAAAGGAAAAGTTGGAGACCAATTCTCGACCTGTCCACCTTAAATACATACATCATTGTCCCAAAATTCAAAATGCTGACCCTACAGCAACTTCTTCCCATGCTGGGCAAGGAGTCTTGGCTGGTAACTCTAGATCTCAAGGAGGCATACCTGCACGTCCCCATTCGACCAATCTGCAGAAGATACCTCAGATTTCTTGCAGGATCAGAGCACTATCAATTCTCAGCATTGCCCTTTGGCTTATCTACTCAGAGTATTCACAAAATGCCTGGCATCAGTAAATTGCAGACTACAGGGAATTCAGATTTACCCATACCTGGACGACTGCCTACTACAAGGAAACAACAAAAGCAAGCTGACAACAGATTTACAAAGGGTCATTTACTTGCTACAAGGGCTGGGATACACAGTCAATTTACAAAAGTCAAGGCTGATACCATCCCAAACAAGGACATTCTGAATTGGACACAGTACAACAAATGGCATTCCTGACTACAGAAAAACAAAAAGAACTTCCTCTTTACTTCTTGGCACTAACAAAACTGCACAAGTTAACAGCAAGAAAATTTCTGCAGGCCTTGGGCTTCATGGCATCATGCATAATCTTGGTCCCATTTGCCAGACTACATATGAGGAAACTACAGTGGTACCTAAAGAATTTATGGTCCCAACACAGACACAGTCTAGAAACAGAAATCCCACTAATTCCATGCTTAAAACAGGAGTTCCTATGGTGGGCTCAGGCATGCCAGTCAAACCCAGGCCTACCCTTTCGCAGATGTCAACCAAGCCGGACCATCACAACAGACGCTTCAGACCTAGGATGGGGCCCACATGCTGGACAAATGCGCAAGGATTGTGGACACAGGATCAACTTCACCTGCACATCAATCTAAAAGAAATGCTGGCAGTAAAACTGGCAATCCAAAAGTTCAAACCATTCCTCAAAGAGGGCCATTTGATGATAAGGACAGACAACACCACAGTCATGTGGTACATCAACAAACAGGGAGGCACTCATTCATACCCCCTATGCAGAATGACCTTGGAGCTGTGGACCCTGGCACTCAGCTACAACATTCAGTTACAGGCAATGTTTGTACCGGGGAAAGACAATACTCTAGCAGACATATTAAGCAGAACCACTTCGGATGCCCACGAATGGAAGCTGCACCCGGACATCTTCAAGACCATCTCAAAGAAATGGGGAATGCCACAGATAGACCTATTCGCATCACCTCTCAATCACCAGCTCAAAAATTCTGCACAAGGACATTCCACCCACTAGCATGGAAAGTGGACTCACTCTCCTTCAACTGGAAAGGCCTAACAGCATATGCATTCCCACCTCTTCCTTTGATACACAAGGTACTACTAAAAATCAAGGAAGAACGTCCAAGGATAATCCTGATAGCCCCAAACTGGCCAAGACAACACTGGTACCCACTACTGAAGAGCATGTCTCGAACAATATGTGGCCAATACCCCTGATGCCTTTGATGTTAACTCAGAACAACTACAGCATCATACATCCAAACCTAAAAACGCTGCAACTGACTGCATGGAACATCACATAGCAGCAGCTACTCCAGAACTTTCCCAAAGAGTTAAAGACATTATTCTTGAAGCACGCAGACCTTCAACAAGAAGGAACTATGCTGGAAAATGGAAAAGGTTTGTCATTTGGAGTACCGAAAGAGGAAAAGATGTGTCAAACATAGATATGCCTAACATTCTGGAGTATCTGGCCGAACTTCTTCATTCAGGCCTGTCCTACTCCTCCATCAAGATACATGCATCAGCTATTTCAGCAGAATACAGCTTTGCTCCACCTGTTTTTTCACCCTTTGCTCAGGCAGTTCCTCAGAGGAATCAAGAATGTAAAACCTCCAAGGAAACCACCATTACCAGCCTGGGATTTAAACTTTGTGCTAGAAAAGTTGACACTATCACCCTTTGAACCAGCAGCAACAGCAGACCTACAACACCTGTCATGGAAAACTGCTTTCCTACTGGCAATTACTTCAGCAAGGAGGGTTTCAGAACTACAGGCCTTAATGGCAGTGCAACCATTCCTAATCTTCCACCAAGATAGAGTGTCTATGAGAACTAATCCTACATTTATGCCCAAGGTGGTATCCAGAGTATCTTTAAACCAGGCAATCCACCTACCTACCTTCTTTCCCAACCCACAAAACAGAGAGGAAAGAATACTGCATACCTTGGATGTACATAGACAGCTACGCTACTACTTGGACAGAACAAAAAATAGCAGAAAGACTGACCAACTTTTTGTAGCCTATGCAACAGGAAGGGAAGGAAAAGCTATTTCCAAACAGACAATCTCCAAATGGATAGGAAATTGCATACGATACTGTTACTCCTTCCATGGAAAACCAATTCCACAGAACATAAGACCTCATTCTACAAGGGCAACAGCCACTACCACAGCCTTCTTGTGGCAACCAAAGACATTATTGAGGCGGCTACTTGGACCTCCGTGCATACATTTGCCAAGCATTATAATTTGCCTCTATATTCCAGATCCCGAGCAGGGTTTGCCACTGCTGTACTGCAAGGGATCCTAAACACACCATAATCTACTTTTATCCTCCTCCCTAGTTGGCTATGGTATTCTACCCATTGTTATGACTGCAGATGCATCCATGAAGGACATAGTACAGTTTTGTACCTACCATAAATGTAGATGTCCGAACTGGATAGCATCTGCAGTCACTCCCTCCTTCCCTCTGTGGTACTCCTAGGGTGTTTACCCTCCTAATAGCTAGCTGTTGGGGGTCTTTATGGTGTATTTGTTTGTATATATGTACATATATGCTTATTGTTGTGTTTACCTCTATCTATTTGGAAACATTGGCATCTATCCAAATTTTAGCCTGCAAGAGGGCTACTGGCATCTGGGGCAAGAAACACTGAGGAAAATGGCCTGATGCTTTTATACCAAGACCAACAGAGATGACGCCGGTGAAGCCGGACTTTCCGACTGCAGGGCTGCCTGACGACAGGACAACCCACTTGTTATGACTGCAGATGCTATCCAGTTCGGACATCTACATTTATGGTAGGTACAAAACTGTACTTTTCTGTTACTGCACAGATATCGATGTTCTCCATGCTAAGGAGAGTTTCGAGTGCGTGCATCTTGAGGTTTAGACTTCTGGCGTTGAGTAGCATTACTCTTGGTTTCTTATCCCTTGTGATACCTATGGAGGTGGGTTTGTCTTTGAGCCTTGCCTAAAAAAGCACTATGGGGGTATGTGGCATCATTCTTGGTGAGGGTAAGATGCTACTCAAGGTCAGGGTCATACTGGCCTGGGCTACATGCTCAGAGAGCTCCTCTGTGTCTCTTTTTATGTAGTCCAGGGAGGTACGTCTCAGGTCATTCACACCAGCATGGACAATGACTGAGTCATATTTGTACTTGCCTTGGAGTGTCCTGAGTGCTTGTGTTATGTGGCGGATCCTAGCGCCAGACAGGCAGCTCAGCGTGACCTTCTCCTTGTTCAGCCTGGTGAGCAGGACGTCAGTGTGCCTGATGATAGAGTCACCTATTACAAGTGTATCAGGTGTGTGGTTTAGCCTTAAGGGCTGTGACTGTTCGGCACACTAGCTTTGTGAGCTATGTGTTGCACGTGTTTTGTTTTGGGGTAGTGGTTGCTTGGGTGTCTGCTTTGGAGGTCTCTGCTGCTTAACCAGATTTTTATTTAGGGCCTCCGAGTATGTTTTTTTGTGTTTATGTGTTTGGTTTGCTGTCGTGGTAGGTCTATGTGAGACTGGAATTGTAGTGAGTGTGGTTTCCTTCTCCTCCTGACTGGTTACGCCAGTACTGAGTTGAGAGAGCTTAGCCTCCAGTTTGGCTATATGGTTGCATCTCTCACATGTTGGAATTTGTTGGGAGGAGGAGAGGGTTGTTGTGTACATGAGGCAGTTGTAACATTGCCTCAAGATTCCCAGATTCACCAGCTGTACCGGAGAGGAGATTAACAACTGACCTTTGGACATGCTAGAATAGTATTGGGAATTCCTTTATAATTGAAAAAAAGGGCCAATGGTGAACAAGGTACTCAAGGGGAGCTTGTGAGGGTGTAGTGCTTTTAATTTTTTAGTGCTGACTTATGTAATTGCTTTAGTGAGCAAGTGCCAGGTAACTTAAATGCAATGTGTTACAGGTAACTTAAATGCAAAAATGACAAACAGTAACTTTCTTTCAAGTGAAACAAGGAAATAAGTACAGTAAGCAATGCATATATCAGTAGGGATCCACAGAAGCGCTGAAAAGCCGCGTTTTAGGTGGAATTAGCATTTCAGGGAAATAACAAGCAAACAAACAAGCATACAAACAAAGCTAGATTCAGCAGACCTGGATCTAGTCTATGCTACAGCAAACAAGGTGTACCAATTTCAGTAAGAAACAGTTCAGATATGTAGGCACTGTAAGCCTTTAACCAGAAATTCCCAGCTCAGAAGGGCAGAGTCCAGCCTCTCCTCCCACAAGAGTGCAGACCATGAACCTTCTTAATGTAAAATAACTGGCCTGAAGCCCAAGTGCTTAAACCAGAACTAATACACTTTTAGAATAACAGACACTGAGCCCTCAATCAGCAGTTCCCAACTTAGAAGGTTGTAAGCTACCTGTCCTTCCACCACAGTGCAGGCCACAAACCTTCCTAATGTGAAACAACTGGTCTGAATCCCAAGTGCTTAATCCAAAAGACTTAGAATGATAGCTACACTTTAATCAAGTTACTACCAAGCAGTAATAAATACAGTTGAATACTTTAAAGAATGCCTGGATTAGTGCTCAAGTTATACAAACAAAGCTAGATTCAGCAGGCCTGGATCTAGTCTATGGTACAGCAAACAAGGTGTACCAGTTTCAGTAAGAAGCAGTTCAAATATGCAGGCACTATAAGCCTTTAACCAGAAATTCCCAGCTCAGAAGGGCAGAGTCCAGCCTCTCCTCCCACAAGAGTGCAGACCACGAACCCTCTTAATGTAAAATAACTGGCCTGAAACCCAAGTGCTTAAACCAGAATGAATACACTTTTAGAATAACAGACACTGAGCCCTCAATCAGCAGTTCCCAACTTAGAAGGATGTAAGCTACCTGTTCTGCCACTACAGTGCAGACCACAAACCTTCTTAATGTAAAACAACTGGTCTGAAGCCCAAGTGCTTAAACTAAAAGGCTTAGAATGAGTTACACCAAGCAGTAATAAATACAATTGAGTACTTTTAAGATGACACAAAAGCAAAATAAAGTTGTTATGCAAGTGTGACATGCTTTGTTTTTAGGAGCTTGTCTGACAATAACAGCACAGAAAAAATACAGTTGGTTACATGAAGTACAATGTAGATTAGTTAGAAAACAAAATGCTATCATCAAATGCAGTTGTTTACAGTCTGATACAGAAAAACAGAAAAAAAAGGAAGTGAACTACTCTGAGCATGTTTGTGGGTATGAAATGCCTCTAGGGATTTTACAGGCTTTTTATGTATGATATGCCAGTCTTCAACTTCTCAAAGCACACTTGCTAGACCCTTACTGCACAAAGCTTTTCCTGCATGTATATAAACAACAATATTGTTAATACTTAGCATGCATTTTTCCAAAACTATTTGCCTTTTATCAACAAACAGAAACAATTGTTTTCACAAATGACAACACCCTACCACACACCCATAGCCTGTGCAATGAGTTTAGAATTACTGGAAACAAGAGTCTAGTCAGTGTCTGACCCAAAACAGACTCACTCCTTTGAGTAGGAAAGGTGGAAATCTCCCAGATGAGGGTGTATAGCATAAATAAGCTTGATCTGAGTGTAGTTTGTTTGCCCTTTAAGCTCTGGAAAATAAATTGATTCTTCAGCCCCTGTGATGTGTTACAAGAACAAACAGGTTGGCACATGCTGTTAACTACCGCACATTTAAGCAGTCTGTGTCTGAAACAAGGGCATCTTTTTTAAAGATGCTCATATTGAAGGGGGAAATTAATTCATATCTGCATCCCTCCATTACAATTACAATTCTGTCCTAAGGTTCTGTACAAGTGAAACCTGTACTAAGAGGGACTTCTGAGATTGACCTTATATTTTAGGAGTGCAGTTAGGTGGGTTGATGAAATGAGTTGTTGGTGAGTGCATTCTTCCGTCACCGGTAGGGAAGAATTCTGTATCCCTACCTCCAATTCTGTGCCTTGTAACTGAACTCAGTGAAGAACTATGAGTCCTTATCCGCACTCTTAGTTGCTAACATGTGTATTTTGGTGTGTGTTTTACCTAGCAGTATAGAAATGTGTTCAGGGGCAAGAAGGAAGTCCCCTGTTTTCGGGTGATGGTTGTCTCTACTTCAAAACAAGATTCCTCCATTACATCCTGTGCTGTTACAGATCTTCCAGTAGAAGCCTCAAACACCCTTACAGAAATGCAAGGAGATAGCTATCTCCAGTGTTGAGGTGGAGGACTGACTTCACTTTGTTATTTGTGAAAAATGAAATGAAAAACACTTAAAGCATTATAATATTACATTATTAACCAACAGTAATAAACAGTCCAGAACTTTAGATGTTAATTCCTCTTCTATGAAGGTGCTGAAGAAACAAACTCATACAGGCTTAGTCACCGGAACATACTGTGCTAAGTGGAAGAGGTTCTGTATGTTTGCATAGAGCTTTATCACCTCAGTTAGTTTTGTAGGTGGTGATTGTAATATTTCATATGCTAAAGTACACAGATAATAGTAAACACAGACTACATCTGACCAGCTTCATCAGCATTTATGTCACACAGTACATTTGCACTAAATGTGAGATAACAGGTCATATGATGTACATTTGGAAACTTTGCGAGCTGCTGAAGATGACACATCTGGGAAAGGGTTTCCCTGCTGGTGACCACAAATTAGTTTGTGGAGCTGCAGTGACATACACTGAAAGTGGTCTAAATCAAAGGCTGTTTGCTTCAAGTGTGCAGCATTGCTGTTTGTGAGAGTCCTGTGCACCAGAACAGGGAGTTTATACGTTCCCCCTCTGTTGGGCAACATTTTTCATAACTGTGTCCTCAGTCTGTTAATGTCTGTGTTTTTTAATTGAACATGCATAATTTAAACATGGGGAAAGCTTCTAAAAGATCTTTGCATGCATTACCCTACCCCTTTTTTTCTGAAACAAGCTTCCCATTTTATCAAGAGACAAAATGAGCATCCATTTAATTAAAACATTCTTTTCACTTAACCTGACTAGAACTGCCCTGTCTCACACATCTTCCTATTACTTCAGCTGGTAGCTCTTCTGCCTCTGGGCCAGTGCCTGGAACCTGTAAAGCTGAAAATGAGACAAGCTGTCAGCAGTCACATTTATTCTCCAGGGCACATGTTTCATAGAAAATCAGACATT
Source organism: Protopterus annectens (assembly GCF_019279795.1). Lineage (NCBI taxonomy): Eukaryota > Metazoa > Chordata > Ceratodontiformes > Protopteridae > Protopterus > Protopterus annectens. Next base: position 874,944,515 of record NC_056725.1, on the reverse strand, counting down.
GAGATTAAGGGAATTTAATACTAATATCATTAAAAACAAATGAACTCTCTCGTCTTTGCCAGCTTTTTAACAGTACCATTCTACTGCTTTGACTGAAAGCATCCTCTCATATTAGCAACTCCACTTGCCACACAACCATTGCTGTCCATATGGGCATCATTTCTAAAAAGTAATGATCTGGAGTAGGGACTTCATTTGTCAGCAACCTGTGGGTCTTGGATCCGATATGGAATCCGAGCCGGCAACTATTTATACAGATATGGATCCGAGCTCCTAGCTCCTCCCCTCACCCATAATCACCTGCCAACCCCAATTGACCTCAGATCTAGTTTGCCGCTCTTAGAAGAGGCAGCTGGATTTCAGAGCTCCTGGAGACTTTCAGATAAGTTTTAAGAAAAACTTGTTAAAATAGAAAATCTTTGCTTTCTTAAATAGTGTGTGTGTTTAGGATCCCCTTTTGTTAATTTTATTCTTTTTTTTAGTGTATTTCCTCCCCTCGCTGGTCGCTGTGTGTGTGTGTGTGTGTGTGTGTGTGTGTGTGTGTGTGTGTGTGTGTTGTTTGTGTTTTGGGGCCTGGTGTGTTTGTGTAATTTTCTTTTCTTGAAAAATGTCGGAGGCCCCAAAGCCCATTTTTTCTAAGTGCACCGAGTGTGGCCATAAGGTTTCACCGGTGGATGGCCACACTCGGTGTGTTCGGTGCCTTGGGGTTGAACACCTGTCCTCAGGATGCACGATTTGTGCAGGGTTCAACCCCAGGGCACTGAAAGAGCGGAGGTTGAAGTTGGTCCTGGCGGGACTTTTGCCCCCGGAGTCGGCTTCGGCTTCCGCTACTCCCGTGGCACCTCCCCAGCCTGTGGTGGTGGCCACTCCTGCCCCCCTTCCTTCGGCCGGGATTTAAACTCCCACTAAAGCGCCGGAGGATAGGGAGACCAGGAGGGAGAAATGGAGGGAGAAGCACCACAAGCGGCGGGCCGAGACCTCCGCTTCGGCCCCCCCCAGCTAAGCGGGCTTCTCCCTCCATGGCTTCCAGGTCTCCTCCTCCTCGGCTCCAATCACCTTGCTTCTCCCCGGGACCGGAGGAGGAGGAGGAGACCCGATCTCCGTCGAGGTCATCGAGGTGGCACTCCAGGCCTGCCTCGGTGGCCTCGTTGAGATTCACCTACAGCCTGTCTGATGCAGACTTGGACCGGATGATGAGAAGGTTCATCCAGGCCCAGCTGCAGATGGGAGTGCTCCTGCCTCCCCCCCCCCCTTTGGGGGGGAGCTCGACACCCTTTTTTGCTCTGATAGCTCCTTCTCCGACCCGCTTCCCGGGTTCAGAGCGCTTGGAGCCGGGCAGCGTAGGAGCCAGGGGTGGGTCGGCGCCGACAGTGCTGGGTACTTCGGATCCGACCCTACCCTCGAGTCTGTCAGTTCCATCGTCGGATCCGACTTCTCGGAGCCGTGGCCCGAGCTTCGGTTCCGAGAGATTCAGTGTGCCTTCGGCTCCGTCCAGGTCGGAGCACACTGGTCCCTCGGATCCGACGGTCTCGGCGCCAGTTCCGATCCATTCATCGGATCCGAGTGGGAGTCGGCTCTCGGAGCCCAGGGAGAGCAGCTCCCCCTTGGCCTTCGATGTAGTGGAGAGGGCTCTGTCGAGAGCATCCAGACCCCCGGCCCTTGTCTTGGCTCCGCCCTGCACTCCCTCTCTGCTGGGTCAGGCTTCCATCACCCGGCCACAGGGACAGCCTGCTTCGATGTCCCAGGTTGTTCCTTTGGAACAGGACATTGCTGGCGAGACCTCTTCGGACAGCCCCCCTGAGGAAGTGCCTCGCAAGCATAAGTGTAAGAGGAGGCACGTGGGCTCCCCCGAGTCCTTAACAGAAGACAAGGACTTGGATGAAGAGGAAGGCTCCCCAAGATCAACCCCTGAGGATGTCTCCTTTGGAAACATCATGGAAATGCTTAGGCTCGGGGGGGGTGGTATGCCCCCAAGGCTTCCTCCGATGAGTCCGTGTTCCTGGAGGCATTCGAAGCAGGCCCGTCTACCTCTTGGGTGTCCCCTCCGGCCGACCCCCTGGTGGACCTTGTGACCACCAGGGCGTGGAAGGAGCCGGACACTGTGGAGCCTATTCCCAAGCGCCCGGATAGGATTTTGAGTCCCCCCTGCAGACCGGCCCCACTGGAGCAAGGGTCCCCCTGTAGATGCCATGTTGATGGCAGCCACTAAGAGGGAATTAGCTCAGGAGAGCCCCTCGGTCTTTCCTCCGAGCAAGGAGTCTCACTTGATGGATCACCTTGGGAAGCGGATATTCAGTTCAGTGACCTTCTCAGTAAGGTCTCTGAACTACATGGCACATGTCATCAGGATGCAGCGTGATCTTATTAAAGAATACGCTGCTTCCCCCCTGGAGTCCATGTCGGCGGAGGACAAGCAATTGTACTCCACTCGTATGGCCACTCTGAGATCTGTTTCCAATACCTCTATGCGGCTGTTGTCTCACGCAACTGAGGGAGCCGCTAGAGCTAGCGGAGTGGGCCTAGTTATGAGATGCCAGGCCTGCCTCCTACATTGTGACTTCGCGGAGCCCTTTAAGGCGTCCTTTGCGAATGCCCCCTTTGATGGTTTTGCTTTGTTTGGCAAGACCATTCGCGAGACACTTGTCCAGAGCGAGAAGGACAGGAAGACATTGTCTGCCATCGGAGTCCGCTTCTCTGCTCCCCAGAGGTCCTTTTCCAAGAACCAAAAGGAACAGAAGAAGATGTGGTTCCGGAAATCGCAACATTCCCAACCTGCTCCGGACAACCAGTCCTTCCGTGGCAGAGGAGGACAGGGAGGACGCCGCCCTAGAGGCAGAGGGGCACCGAGAAATTTTGGGTCCAGAGAATCCTTCTCTGATCGGCCCACGCAACAGCCCTGAAGGGTTGCCTGACTGCTCCACTCTGGAGGCAGTCATGGGGCGCTTCTCGCGGCATCTGGCGGCATGGGAGTCCATTACGTCAGACCGCTGGGTGCTTCGGATTATATCCAGAGGTTACAAAATCCCTATACTTCATGTTCCCAGACTCAAGAACCTCCTCGATGTACCACCCGATCAGAGGGAGGCTGCAGTCGCGGAAATCCAGCAGCTGCTAGAAAAAAGGGCCATCCAACCCGTCCCACCAGACCAGCTCGGATTAGGGTTTTACTCCAGGTTCTTTCTGGTGCCAAAAAAGATGGGGGACCTGAGACCAATTCTAGACCTCTCCCTCTTGAACCTGTTGGTAACCAAGGAGAAATTCCGAATGGTCACTCTTCAATCCATTCTCCCCCTGTTGCGGGAGAACGACTGGATGTGCTCAATAGACCTCAAGGATGCGTACTACCACATCTTAATGGACAGACGATCCAGGAGGTTTCTCCGCTTCCGGCTGGGAGCCAGCCACTATCAGTTCAGGGTCCTTCCCTTTAGCCTCACCACAGCCCCCAGGGTGTTCACCAAAGTTTTAGCAGTGATAGCGGCCCACGTGAGACTTCAGGGAATGCAGGTCTTCCCGTACCTGGACGACTGGCTCTTGACCGCCCCAACAAGGCATCTACTCTGCTCAGCCAGAGATTTTTTCTTCGCCTAGCCCCCCAGTTAGGCATCACGATCAATATGGACAAGTCCTCCCTTGCTCTGACACAAGTGATAGACTTCATAGGGGCCAGGTTAGCTACGAGAAGTCTACGAGCCTACCTCACTTCGGAACGACTACAGAATCTCAGTTTACATGTGCGGGCCATCCTCCAATCAGAAGCTCCACCCGCGGAATTGGTCCTGAGGGCACTGGCCTCTATGGAAGCGGCAATTACACTCCTTCCATGCGCTCGCCTAAACATGAGGGTACTTCAATGGACCCTTCAAGTACAATGGTCCTTCCAGCTTCTTCCTCTCAATCACCCTGTCTCTGTCAGCAAGGCTTGCAGGAGGGCCCTGTTATGGTGGCTTCATTCCCCAGACCTCCATACAGGTCGTCCCTTCTGCGCTCCACCTCCCCTCGTCACGGTGACCACGGACGCTTCTCGCCTCGGGTGGTGGGGGGGCATTGCTCAGGCAGAACAGGCACATGGAACGACTCAGAGATCTCCCTGCATATCAACGTTCTGGAGATGAAGGCAGTGCTGTTGGCGTTGCAAGCACTTCACAACCTTCTTCCCGTCGGAACTATTGCTATACAGGCGGACAACATGTCAGTTGGCTGGTATATCAACAAACAGGGGGGAACCAGGTCTTATCCTCTCTGCCGAGAGGCCATGAGAGTGTGGGAATGGGCGATCTCCACCAACCGCTTTCTGATCGCAACGCACATTCCGGGACGGTCCAATATTCTGGCGGACAAACTCAGCCACACTATTCTTTCCCCTCACGAGTGGTCTCTCAACTCCCCAGTAGCGAAGCAGATTTTTGCAAAATGGGGGCAACCCTGCTGCGATCTTTTTGCATCTCCCTCAAATACGAAATGCGACAACTTCTTCGCCCTGATTCCCCCACCAGGGGAAGTCCCGAGAGACGCTCTAGTGCATGCTTGGCCGCTCGGTCTACTTTATGCCTATCCTCCTCTACCCCTGATGCTAAAGATGTTACAGAAGGCCTGTCGGTTGGGGAGCAAGATGATCCTCATTGCCCCATTCTGACCTCGACAAACTTGGTTCCCTTACCTGTGGTCTCACTTAGTGAGTCCTCCCTGGATTCTGGATCCCAGCCCGGATCTGATCTCCCACCCATCAGGCTTACCGATCCTGAATCTGGACAACCTGAAGCTGACACTCCCGGTATCTCCTCACCAGTCAAAGCCATCTTGGTGGCAGCGCATAAACCTTCCACCAGGAAGATTTACCGCAGTAAATGGAAGCGCTTCTCCGTCTGGGCGGAACTTCATAATTTGGACCCCTTCACTGCTCCGCTAACGTCCGTTTTGGACTTCCTTACCGGGCTTTTTCAGCAAGGGGCTAGCTGTTCGACAGTCAAGGTACAATTGGCAGCCATCTCCTATTACCATGTAGGACACGAGACAGGTCCTTTGATGTCAGCTAAACTATGTAAAACCTTCTGCTCAGGCCCCCTATCAAAGAAGCCATACCTCCTTGGGATCTATCACTAGTTCTTCGGGCCTTGATTGCTTCCCCCTTTGAACCAGCTGCCTCTGCTGATCTTAAATACCTGTCTTGGAAAACAGCATTCCTGGTAGCCATCACTTCTGCGAAAAGAGTTTCGGAACTTCAAACTCTTTCCGTAAAACCCCCTTACTTGGTTTTTCATCAGGATAGAGTGTACCTCAGGACCAATCCATCCTTTCTACCTAAGGTGGCCTCAGAAACCAATATCAATCAGTCCATCAATCTTCCTGTTTTCTTCCCTAATTATCAAAATAAAGGAGAATACAAGCTGCATTCGTTAGATGTGCACAGGCAGCTGTGTTTCTATATTCATAGGACTGCTGGTCACAGACAATCTGATCAGCTGTTCATTTCCTTTGCCAAATTCAATTTAGGTAAAGCCATTTCGAAGGTCACCTTATCACACTGGATTTCCCAATGTATCCTTCTAGCTTATGAGGCTTCTGGGAGGCCCGCACCTCAAAGGGTCCTTGCACACTCCACTCTCTCCATATCTACTTCTACTGCGTTCAGATCTAGAGTCCCCTTAGATGATATTTGCTCGGCAGCCACTTGGGCCTCATCTCATACCTTTATTAACCACTACAAACTGGATGTCACTTCCAGAGGGAGAGCATCCTTTGGCTCCGCAGTGCTCCGGAACATCCTTCCATGATGGCCGCCCAAGATTCAGGTAGCTGGGGACTCTGTCCCACAGGTTGCTGACAAATGAAGTCCCTACTCCAGATTAAGAAGTTATGTACTCACCATAACGTTCCATCTGAGTAGGTGGCTTCATTTGTCTGCAACCATCCCCCCTCCTTTCCCCTGGCCTTCAGAAGAGTTAGATGGTGGTATCATCCCTGCCTTTCCCTGTTGGGAAACCTTTTCAGGTATATAGGAGGGCAAACTTGATCTGAGGTCAATTGGGGTTGGCAGGGGATTATGGGTGAGGGAAGGAGCTAGGAGCTCGGATCCATAGCTGTATAAATAGTTGCCGGCTCGGATCCGATATCGGATCCAAGACCCACAGGTTGCAGACAAATGAAGCCACCTACTCAGATGGAACGTTATGGTGAGTACATAACTTCTTATTTCTTCTTCTTGCATCTGATCAATGCCTTGGCCAAGCAGCGGAAAACCACTTACTTTTAAGGTAAGTCCCCATGCCTAATCTCCCCAGTGCATCTGTAAAGCACTATAAATCTTTCAACAAGATCAAATCCTCATGCCACATGAAGATACCATTAAAACTTCCTCCATATTATCATATCTTCTTTAATTCTCTTATGACATCCTAACCCTGTGGTGCTACTTCTTACAGCCTCTTAAAAGGTTTGCCAAGAACCTGTTAAACACAGTACTTTTACCAACTGCAATAAACACAAAATTCAACAAACCAAGGAACTCCATCACTTCTTTTACCCATACTGTCGACCTCCTTAACATGCTGCCAGAGTTCTCCTGCAATTTATCCAATTTATCTTTCAGGAGACAAAAAGGACCTAAAGGTACTTCTCCAGATAAATCTAGGAATGTTAACACACTGTCTGGGCTTTCCTGTTTCTTATTAGCTAGAGGTACTCCCAAATCCTACTACAAGTTTAAAAAATGTCTGGGCACACTCCAGTACTACTCTTTGGCCTTCTCCTACTAAAAAAAACATCCAAATAATACACTGCCATTTGGCTTGAAACTCTCTGCTCTTAAAACCAATGCAAGGCTGAACTAACTTTCTCAAAGGTTTTGCATGCCCCCAAACTGCCCATGGGTATGGCCTTATTAAAATAGAAACTGATATCTGCCGGTCTTCCTTCCTAAAAGCTGACATAGTTTCCTGCATTACTAACAATGGGCCATGAAAAGTCCATATTACTTTTACCACATTATCTAACAAAGCATACTGCATTTTTACCTCCCCCTGGTCTGTGCAATCATTGACCTGCATACCCACCCCCCAGAAAGGAAAGGTGGTGTATCAGCCAGTTTTCCCTTAGTCACTTCTTCCGTGATATCCCGCATTCCTGCAAAGGAGAAAACCCAATGAACCTAAAAGCTTACCAGCCTAAACATTTTATCTAAAAGTGCCTCAACAATAATCTCCTCATCTTTCATTAATCTAAGATTCACAGGCTCATTCACAGCCTCATTTTGTCAGTTTAATAGAGAATCCCTGCTCAAGTCTGTTTAATTCCTCAGCAGTGGCATTGAAAGGGATAATCCACCAAACAAAGTTAATCTAAAGTCTGAAAAGGGGCTACCATGGCCAGTTACCTGACCCCTCTTTGAAAGGGGTGTTAGCCTCTCTACCCTGTAAAGGATCCCCACCACAGGTGATTTTCCTCCTGTGGCCCTTGGGGGACTGTGCCCCTGAAACTGCCTTCTTCTGCCAACACCTAAGTCCGCTATGCAGGCCACAGCAATATGAGCAAGCATGTGCAAGCCTGCACATAGTGCAGCTACACTTACCTGCATTATCCCTCCCCAACAGATACTTGCACCTTCTTCTTGAATTTATTTGGCAAGACCCTCTCCCTATCAGTTATTCTTCCTGGCAGAGTGTCTCCATGCCTGCATTCCTAATGCAGTGACCTCTCAGTTGCCTTCACTTTACTGAAATGCTGGTCATGCCATGACCAAGTATTGCCTCCTCTCAACCACTGCACCTCCTTTCTCAATAAAAAGTAGGCTATTAGTGGGCGATCTTCCTTGGGTCTTTTTACAGTCACTGCCATAAAGTACATAAACACCAATACTCAATTTTCCCATGACCTCAATGTGAACCAGCTTGGTTGCCTCCTCCCAAAAGTAGCCAGAGATGCTGTCAAATCCTTGGAACCAAGAGCCTAAGTTTCAGCAATCTGCTGAGCTGAACAAAAAAACATCAACTAACTCCCCTCTCCAAATGTTCTCTTTCACCATTACTGGAATGTGTGTGGTGTGATGAAGATACCCTGATTGCCCAGCAGAAAGGAAAGCCCTCCTTGTTGAATCAAGGCTGCCACACTTGGTCATCTTCAGCCAACAGTCCTAATTGTTCAAATGGTAACTGGGAACAACTGGCCATCACCAGTGGCAGTTCAGCCTCCCTTTCAATATCCCCTTATCCTCTGTCACTCCTCCCATCTTCACTATAATCTTGCAGTGATCTCTAGAACTCCTGATGCTTCAACCTCCCTTGCCACCAAATCCCATAAAAAGTTCTAACACGTCATTAGGTTGCTGTCTAAAATCATTGCTTGGTGTGCTCTGTTTTACCACTGTATTTGGTGACTCCATAATGTTAAGTTGTCATTCTCACCTTCATTCTTGCTGGATGGGATCGGAGCCGAACCTCGGCTCCGACTCGGCCTATACTATAGCTCGAGAGCTATTTTTACCGGCTCGAGGCAGCCCTATATCCCACAATACCATGCGCTAACTCCCCAGATCTCGTTTGCCGCTTCGCTACGAGGTTGTCTTTTTTACTGGCTCAGGTTAGTAAGGAGTTTTACTTAATTGAACTAGTTTTCAGGTAGTTTTTTCCCAGTAGTTATCTTTGTCTAGGTCCCTACTGATTACCTTATTCTCAGATCCCTTTCTCTTGTGGCCCTTCTTCCCTTATTTAGTTAATTTTTTATCTTGGGCCTACGGGCTTTACCTCAGTTTCCCCACCCCTTCCTATCTGTGTGTGTGGGTTTAGTCAGTTCCCTTAACTCCTTTTATAGTTAATTTTAAATTGAGTGTGTGTGTGTGGACTGACTGTGTTTTTTACTGTGGTTTAAACTATGTCCAAAGATTCTAAGGTCTCGGGATTCAAGAAGTGTGACTCATGCTGTCAGAAAATGTCTCTGACAGACGGTCACACTTCTTGTGTCTATTGCTTGGGGCCTTTACACCTGCAGGACTCTTGTTCCGTTTGTCACTGATTTAGTTCAAGAGTCCTGCAGGAGAGGCGTAACAAGCTTATTCTAAGGGGCTTGTTAAAGCCTGATGACTCCCCGTCCAAGTCTGGCTCGGGGAAGTCATCAAAAACCGCCAAACCCTTGGCTCCAGCTTCTGAGTCGAGGGCTGGTGGAGATGGCTCCGACCTCGGTTCCGGCTGGCTCTGAGGCGAGCAAAGTGGTTTCCGCTCCGAAACCGTCATCGGAGCCGACCCCAGCGCGCAAGCGCTCTAGGTCCCCCTCCCTAGAGTCCATTAGATTGGCTCCGAGATCCCCTCTCGTGTCAGAGCGGAGTCATAGGACTCATTCATCGAGGTCATCTAGGCTTTCTGACCATGACATCGAGAGGGTGGTCAGTAGACTCATAAAATCTCAGGCACTGGCCCAAATGCTCCAGAGCCCATCTCACCAGACTGCGGCTCCTTCGATACAATTATCTATTCCTCCTCCGACTCATCACTCGAGCTCGGAGCCAGAGTTTCTCAGAACCGTGACCTTGCCTACGTCGGAGCCGATACTTCCTCTTTCGGCTCCGGTGTCGTCGGCTCCGACCTCTTCATTGATTCCATTCGTGGAGAGGTCCGGGTGCTGAGACTTCATTGTCGGCACCGAGGGGGCGAGTGGCATCAGACCCTTGTCCGACCCCGCTCTCCCTCTCGGAGCTTCGGCTCTGGTTAGTTCGGCCCCGACATCATTCTCGGAGCCTTCTCTGTCGGCTCCGGGGGTGGTTCCGGTCTCTTCGGAGCCGGTGCTACCTTTGGTGTCTGATAGGGGAGCCTTCGAGGTGATGAGGAGTGTGCTGGACCCAGTGTCCACTCCAAGGTTAAGTTCTGCGGCTCCTCCCTCCATAGTGCCTGTTACGGTCTCTGGCCATTCTCTTGCACCTGTCAGCAGAGATCCACAGCGTGGGGTACCCACTTTGGGTGTCTCCTCCTCTTCCGAGGGCTCCCCTGAAGTTTCAGGGGAACCCCCTAGGAAAAGAAAGTGCAAGAGGAAGCACATGGACTCCCCCAAGTCTGTCACGTTGGACACCGACTTGGATGAGTCGGAAGGTTCCCTCAGATCCCCCTCTGAGGATGTCTCCTTTTTAGACATCCTGGAAATCCTAAGACAGAGGGGAAATTGGTCCACTCTTAAACCTTCCGAGGACGAGTCGGTTTACCTTGACGCTTTTGGATCTCGCCCTTCCACCTCCTGGGTGTCTCCCCCTTTCAACCCACTAATGGAGGTAGTAGCTAGAAAGGCGTGGGCAGCTCCTGATTCAATGGAACCTACCCCTAGGAGGCCTTCTAAATTTATTTCTGCACCAGATGATAAATCCTTTCTCACCAAAGGCGTTTCAGTTGATACTATGGTGGTAGCAGCAGCCACTAAGAAGGAATTGGCTGATCCTTCTGTATCTGTTCATCCTCCTAACAAAGAGTCTAGGACCACATGGACAGGTATGGCAAGCTGACCTTTGCCTCAGCGACCTTTTCTATGCGATCGCTGAACTATTTATGTCATTTCACCCGCCTTCAGAGAGACTTGCTCAAAGAGCTGGGTGAAACGGTACAGGATCCTTCTGCTGCGGGGTTTAAGGACAAAATAAACTCTCAGCTGGCTACCCTGAACTCCATTGTTAACTCCTCCATGCGGCTAAATTCTTATGCAGCCGATGGAGCGAGTAGGGCCGCTGGTACAGGCGTTGCGTTAAGACGTCACGCTTGGATGCGGCTCTGTAACTTTGCCGATCCCTTCAAGGCGTCCTTCACTAACACCCCCTTTGATGGTTCGGAATTGTTCGGACCTCAGGTGAAGAATACCCTCACCAGATGCGAGCAAGATGGTAAAACTCTCTCTGCCGTGGGAATCCGTTTTTCCACGCCTTCTAGACCTTATCCTAAGGGACAGAAGGGGGGAAAGATGTGGTTCCGCAAACCACAGGGAGTCGCACCTGCCGCACATGGTGATTTTCCCCCTAGAGGCAGAGGGGGAAATAACAACAGACGCCACCCCAGGGGCAGAGGGGGTACTCAGAACCAGGGTTCTAGGGAATCTTTTCCTGATCAACCCTTTCAGCATCCCTGAGAAGCTGCCCGACTGTCCGCCTTCGGAGGCAGTCGGGGGAAGATTATCTCTGTACCCAGAAGCCTGGCAATCCCTCTCCCAAGACACATGGGTACAGAAGATCATATCCGAGGGTTACAAAATCCCCTTTACCATCCCCCCGGTACAACCGCCAAAATCCCTACCAGATGTACCACCCGCACAAAAGGGGTCAGGCACAGCTAGAAATAGAAAAGCTATTAGCAAAAAGAGTCATCCAGGCAGTCCCAGCAGATCAGCTAGGGTCCGGAATTTACTCCAGGTTCTTTTTGGTACCAAAAAAGACAGGAGACTGGAGACCTATTTTGGATCTCAGCAGGTTAAACAAATCTGTGCTAAAGACAAAATTTCGGATGGTAACACTGCAGTCCATTCTACCCTTTTTGGGCAGAGACAACTGGATGTGCTCGTTAGACCTCCAGGACGCGTACTACCACATAAAGATACACAGATGCTCCAGGTGGTTTCTCCGCTTCCGGCTGGGAGTCGGTCATTTTCAGTTCAGGGCCCTGCCCTTTGGTCTCACCACAGCCCCCAGGGTGTTCACCAAATGTTTGGCAGTGGTCACGGCTCACCTGAGACAGAAAGGATTCCAGGTGTTTCCATACTTAGACGGCTGGCTCATTTCCGCTACCACCAAACACGATCTCATAATGGCCAGGGATTACACCATTCAGCTTTGCAACAGTCTGGGTATTTCTATAAATTTTGCAAAGTCCTCCTTGTTGCCTTGTCAATGTATAAACTTTATAGGCGCCGTATTAAACACCACAGAAATGTCTGCAACACTACCACCCCAGATAGTGGCAGACATAAGGCGGAATGTTGAAAATGTTGGGCCTCATGGCGGCGGCGATTCTTCTACTTCCATTAGCCCGCTTCCACATGAGGCTCCTTCAGTGGATGCTCTTTTCTCAGTGGTCTTTTCAACAGCTACCAATGACCCACAACATTTGGATAACCCCATCTTGCAGGAAACATCTCTCCTGGTGGATGGTTTCCCCCCAGCTTTTTCAGGGCAGACCCTTTGTTCTCCCCCTTCCAGTTGCCACTGTCACAACGGATGCCTCCCTGATCGGGTGGGGGGGGCATTATCAGGGCAGGACGGTCCAGGGCACTTGGCAACAGTCAGAATGCCACCTGCACATAAATGTCCTGGAGATGAGGGCGGTGCTTTTGACGTTGCAAGCTCTTCAGCGCTCTCTTCCCAAGGGGACTATAGCAATTCAGACGGACAATATGTCTGTGGTGTGGTACATAAACAAGCAGGGCGGAACAAAGTCCTATCCCCTCTGTCGAGAAGCACTCAGACTTTGGCAATGGGCGATTTCATCTCAATGGTTTCTGATAGCAACGCATATCCCCGGGAAGTCCAACGTCATAGCAGACAGATTGAGCAGAACTATCCTCATGCCTCACGAGTGGTCTCTAAATCAAGCGGTAGCAGACGGAATCTTTCGGAAGTGGGGCCAGCCTTGCTGCGACCTTTTCGCAACTCCCCAAAACAGCAAGTGCCTCGACTTCTTCACACTTTTTCCTCTGCCAGGCCAACCCCTCAGAGATGCTCTTGTTCACGTTTGGCCCCGGGGTCCTCTCTATGCTTTTCCTCCTTTTCCGTTGATCCCGCAATTAATTCAGAAAGCAATCGCTTTGAGATCCAAAATGATCCTCCTTGCCCCTTTTTGGCCTCGACAAGTTTGGTTCCCGTTCCTGCACAAATACCTACTGGAACAGCCTTGGCATCTGGAACCCCTTCCGGATCTATTGACCCACCTCACGGGCAAGCTGCATCAGTCTCTACATTCCATCAACCTCACAGCTTGGTTGCTCCACTTACAGCCATAGCCAGGCTTCCCCTCATCTCTCCTCCTGTTCGTGATATCATTCTGGCCTCCCATAAGTCCAATACTAGGAAGACTTATGCTAGTAAATGGAAGCGTTTTTTATTCTGGGCGCAAAATAGGTCCTTAGAGCCTTTTCATGCACCCATTCATGAGGTTCTGGACTTTCTGGCGGAGCTTTTTCATTCTGGATCATCATCGGCCACTATCCAAGTACAATTAGCGGCCATTGCTAACTTTCATGTTGGACTCTCAGAAGCAAATATTATGTCCCACAAGCTATGTAAAGCCTTTCTCAAGGGCATCTTTTTGCTCAGACCTCCAGTAAAAGATCCGCCTCCACAATGGGACTTGACTTTAGTTCTAACCTCACTAATTCTGCCCCCTTTTGAACCTGCAGCTTCTTGTTCCCTTAAACTACTTTCCTGGAAAACGCTGTTTTTAGTAGCTATAACATCTGCCAGAAGGGTCTCGGAACTCCAAGCCTTGTCTGTCCGTCCTCCTCATTTGGTTTTTCATAAAGACAGGGTAACTCTCAGAACAAACCCTTCCTTCCTACCAAAAGTGTTATCGGAAGCAAATCTAAACCACTCCATTGATTTACCTGTCTTTTTCCCAGACTGTACCAACAGGGCTGAACAAAAATTACATTCATTAGATGTTCATCGCCAATTACGGTATTACCTAGACAGGACAAAACAATTCAGAAAATCAGATCAGCTCTTTCTCTCTTATGCGGCAGGTAAGAAAGGGCTTCCGGTTTCGAAAGTTACCCTTTCCAGATGGCTGACATCTATTATTACCTTGATCTATGAGTTGAGGCACAGGCAACTTCCCTCTAGGCCTAAGGCTCATTCAACCAGGGCTCTATCTACTTCAACGGCATTTCAAGCAAGGTTACCACTAGATGCCATTTGTGCAGCAGCTACATGGGCTTCCAAACATACTTTTATTGCTCATTACAAGCTTGACTTAGCCTCCAGAAATAGAGCTGATTTTGGTTCCACTGTACTCAGGAGTCTGTTCCATTGAGCCACCCAGGACTAAGATGCTAGGGACGCTGTCCCATCCAGCAAGAATGAAGGTGAGAATGACAACTTAACATTAAGAAGTTATGTCTTACCATAACGTTCCATGTTAGTTGTTTTCTTCTCACCTTCTTTCTTGCGTCCCTCCCTCCTGCCCCCTAGCCTGGACAGACTCGAGATTGAGTCCTTCCTTTTTGGGGATACAATATGTTGCGTCTTTTCCTGGTATCCTTAGTATTACTATCTGGCAATCTTCTAATAAAGAGGGTTATAATTTTTGATTACAAGATTGTGTTTATACTATGTCTTAGCTTCCAAACGAGATCTGGGGAGTTAGCGCATGGTATTGTGGGATATAGGGCTGCCTCGAGCCGGTAAAAATAGCTCTCGAGCTATAGTATAGGCCGAGTCGGAGCCGAGGTTCGGCTCCGATCAAATCCAGCAAGAAAGAAGGCGAGAAGAAGACAACTAACATGGAACGTTATGGTAAGACATAACTTCTTATTCTCCTTCCTCCTGCTGGTCTGTCACCTCTGTCACCTCTGCCTCCATGTCCTGTTTGGCTGGACCATCAACCTCTTGTGCCACCCTTAGCTCTGATCTAAGATGCCTTTCATAGCTGCTGAGCTTCTGTCCTCAAAAAGAGGGCCACTGCTTGAGAGGCAGTTGATTCCCTCTTCCTCTGCAGTTCTTTCAGTATAGAATTCCTGCAAGGAAAACAAAACGTTAACAACCATTATTGCTCACTGGCAATATTCCCACCTGTACCACCCTTTGCACTGTCTGTTCCCCCTGCTCCCCTACTCTTGAACTCACCCTATAATGCAGCATTTCACTGCATATTCCTTCCTTCATTTGTTATATTTTAACTACCTCACCCCCCCCTTTTTATCATTATTTCTTTATATTTGCATATATATAAAATCCACTGTGCGTGCAGGTCAGCATCACTATCTGTAAACACACAGACCTCCCTTTAGATATGCCTGCATTGGTTTGGCTTTTTCTTTAATTCATGCATTGCCCAGGATCCACTACCACACAGGCAGCTGCTGTTGCTACTACCCAGTAATCAGCTCACCTGACACTTATTCCAATACGCACCTTTTATTACTCTTATGAGTCTGCCACCACCACGGTTTTTGGGATTGCCCATAGCTTGTCTCCCTGCAGACACCAATGCTTCACTCTGATTCCCTTCCAGCCATAAAGAATGGCATGGCACATACAAGATGTGCTGATGTCACTTTGCACTGTCCCTCAGGCCTGCAGGCCCTACTAAACTATCAGAACTGCACCACAATCATGTAGGATCTGCCATGAGCACTACCAATAACTTCTCCACTCTGTGCACTACAAGCAAACTGTCCAATTCACAAATAGTCTGGCAAATCCAAGACCCATCTCCAAGGAATGCAATCTGCACTGCTATTTCCCACTGCTGTAGCCATGCTACTACCTAATGCATTTATTTTTCTTTTGAATTATTTCATGGAAGGTACCTCTCTTGCTCTCTATTTAAAAAGGGGAGTGAAGAAACGTCAGTGGCACTAGGAATCCCAGTGTGCTGTCTGGTACAGGAAATGGTCAATCCTAGAAAAATATCAGTCCATTGAAGG
The DNA here is from genome assembly GCF_019279795.1 of Protopterus annectens. Lineage (NCBI taxonomy): Eukaryota > Metazoa > Chordata > Ceratodontiformes > Protopteridae > Protopterus > Protopterus annectens. The sequence continues at coordinate 874,928,918 of NC_056725.1, read as the reverse complement.
CAGTGGTGGGAGGAAGAGCCAAGGGACTAGCTACAGAAAATACCTAAATTGTAATACCTCCAAATTATGTATTTCTTACCATAACACAAGTTTTGAAATGCCATTTAAGCTGTCCAACTTGATATGACTTAACTTTACCTACGATAGCCCTATAAAGTTGCAAAACTTAATCTCAAAACCCTGCTGTTGACATGGCTGTCGGTTGGGAGCTAGTAAGTTTATTTCATAGAAACACCTGCGCCAAAGAGACTGAAAACCTGATATTCATCGTGTTTCACTGTTGCAGTCATTACACTTGGGTTATCCTGCTGGCAGGCTACCTGCAGTCTGCCAGAATTCCAAAGTCTAGGTCCGGCGTTGGTTGCTGTCGCCTCCTCCCTGATGTCAGTGCGCCAGGGGTATAAAAGATGCAGCCGACGCCGTTTTCTTCAGTCTTTCTTGCCGCGCGGTGCACGAAGCAAAAGCAGTTCGCAAGTGCTGGTCGGCCAACTCCTGAGATTTTCAGAATCGAATTTCAGATCCGAAGTTTTCATTAAAGCTAAGTACCCCATTGGGGAAACTTTTTTCTTGCTCCAGACCAATGTCAGAAAAAGTTAATAATTGTATTTCTTGTGGGAAGCAAATACCTCATAAGGATTTTCATTCTTACTGTATACCTTGCCTAGGCCCAGACCACAACATTGCTTGTTGTCGTTTTTGTGCTAGATTTAACTAACTCACTATCAAGCGTCTGTACAATTTTGCCTTTCATTACTTCGGCCGAAGATTTAATTATACTATGCCGTCGGAACAACTGACGAACGGAGTTTCTAAAAAATGCAAGGGTAAAGACAAGGACAGGCATCAGAGGTCCAAAACTGATGATGAGGCTTCCGCTAATCTACTCGTTGTTTCGCCGATTCTCAGTGAGGCGCTTTCGCAGCCCCTGGCACTCGCTACCTCAGAGCCACAGGCCACTTTCGACTCCCACGTGGAGCCGACTGGACCTTTGGATACTCAAGGTATTGGATCCTCGGAAACAGTCCCCTCAGATGGGTCCGGAGCTGCTGTGCAGGTATTGGCTTCTGAGGGTCTTTTCAGACCAACACAGTTATATGTAAAGCCATCTTCAGCTTCAAAGCCAAAGACTAAAGCAGCTCTAAAGACAAAGAAACAAGTACAGCATTCTCCAGGACAAACTTCCATGCCGAAAACCTTATTACTTTGATCAGGGGTTCTTATCTCCCTCCTGATAAGAGGCCTAGGCAAGAGACTGAATATGAATCTTCAGATCAGGTTTCCATTTCCTCTGATTCCTCCTCTGATGTAGAATACTCTCTTCCTCCCTATGAGGATTCTGATGCTGAAGAATCTATTCCTTCAGCTTCTCTTCCTGAAGATTACTCTTTTGGGGAAACCCTGCATACCATGAGGGAGCATTTCCACTGGGAGAGCCAGGATTACTCAGAATCTAAGAAAAGGCTCCGTGATTTTCTTTTACTTCCACAGCACAGGCCCCTTGCTATTCCCCCTGTTCTGGACATTGTGGATGATGTTTTTTCAGAGTCCGGCCTGTCTCCAGACTCCATGCCTCCTGCACCAGTTAAGCCAGACAGATACTACAGGGTTCCAGATTCCCATAACTTTTTATAAAAAAAACCCTGCAGCTGACCCAGAGACCATTTCCCAGGGTCCTAAGGGTGTCAAGGCTTCCACTGCAAAAAACCCTGTCCCCGCTGATAGAGATTCAAGGGCACTGGACAGATGGGGGAAAAAAGTTTACACTTCAGCTACTTTGGCTGTAAGGGCCTTAAATTGTCAATTTCATATGCTTAAATATCAGCAATACTTAATGTCACTATTAAAACAAAAAATGATGACTAATTCTGACTGTCCAGACAACAAGGAAATGCAGGATTTATTGCATGCAGCTGAACAAGTGGGAAAGCATACTTTGCAATGTGGTTTTGATTCTTTGGAGGCCTCTTGTCGGGCCGTTGTGACGGGTTCTGTGATTAGAAGGCATGCTTGGTTAAAGGAACAGAATCTGCCTGATCATGTTAAAGCAAAATTATTAGATGCTCCATTACAGCATGATACTTTGTTTGGTGTTAAGGCAGAAGAGGTGTTGAAGAAAATGGAGGATAAAGCGAAATCTATGCAAACAGTTAAAGATTTCTTACAGGTACAGCCACACAGATTTAGCAGAAACTGGCCTTCAAAAATTGGTCCTTTCCAGTATCAGACAGACCACAAAGAGGCAGATACAGATGCCCTAGAGGCAGAGTCCAGCAGTCATGGAATCCTGCATTCTTCTAAGGCTCATACAGGCCTAAACAATGGGGTGCTTCCACCTCCAAAAGTGGAGAAGCCAAATCTCAACCTTATAGGAAACAGTCACAATGACTTTCCTGTACCACTTCCAAGCACTTACCTTTTGGAAGCTCCCTTAGGGGGAAAACTAGCACTTTTTCAACAAAACTGGCATGATTACACAGGACAAATGGGTCTTGAATATAGTGTCTCATGGCTACAGGTTCCACTTTCAGACCCTGCCAAAGGCAAGAGGCATGCCAGACCTGCCATACAACCAATGAGCAGAGGCACGAAAGCAAGTTTCTTCCCTCATGGACATGGGGGCCATTCAGCAAGTACCACTTCAGGAGCAGGAATAAGGATTTTACTCAAGACTCTTCTTGGTACCCAGAAAGGACAAAGCCTGGAGACCAATACTGGACCTGTCTATTCTAAACACTTTTCTGGAAGTTCCAAAATTCAAAATGTTAACTCTGCAGCAACTTCTGCCCATGCTGGGCAACAAGGCTTGGCTCGTAAATTTGGACCTAAAGGAGGCATACCTGCATGTTCCAGTCAGACAATCTTGCAGAAGATACCTCAGATTCATAGGTGGCTCAATGCACTACCAATTATCTGTGCTGCCCTTTGGCTTATCTACTGCACCCAGGGTCTTCACAAAATGCCTGGCACCAGTAATTGCTTTCTGCAGACAAAGAGGAATTCAAGTATTTCCCTAATTGGACGACTGTCTTATTCAAGCAGAGAACAAGGACATTCTACTGAAACATCTGGCGTTTGTAAAAAGATTGCTAAATTGCCTGGGGTACGCAGTAAACGAAAAGAAATCAAAACTAGTACCCTCTCAAGAAATAATATTCCTGGGTGCAAGCTTAAATACAACTGCCCAGAAGGCTTATCTCACGCCAGACAAACAAAGGCAACTAACTTCTTACTTCAAAATGTTGGCCACAAAGACCCAGTTATCTGCAAGAAAAATTCTGCAGGCTTTGGGCTTCATGGAATCCTGCATTCTTCTAATTCCATATATGCCAGACTGCATATGAGGAAACTACAATGGTATCTAAAAAGTGTTTGGACTCAACATTGCCACAGCCTAGAAACATTAGCAACCCTCATTCCTTGCTTGCAACAGGAATTTTGATGGTGGGCACAGGCCTGTCACCACAAAAAGGGACAGCCATTCTCCCTACCCACAGCCAGGCAGTCAACAACAGATGCATCAGACTATGCCTGGGGGGCACACATGGCAGGAAAATGTATTCAGGGCACATGGTCCACAAGCCAAATGCATCTTCATATCAATCAAAAAGAGATGCTGGTTGTTCAGAATGCCCTAACAGATTTCAAGGATCTACTTCTTCCAGGACAACTTTGCTAAAGACGGACAATACTACAGTCATGTGGCACATAAACGAGCAAGGAGGCACACATTCCTACCCCCATGACTTTGTGGGACACAGCATTGACTTATCAAGTACACCTGCAAGCACAATTCCTGCCAGGAAAGAAAAAATCTCTGGCAGACGAACTAAGCAGAAACCTCACGGATCCCCATGAGTGGCAACTGGATCCACAAGTCTTCAGCATGATAACAAAGAAATGGGGATGCCCGGACATAGATCTATTTGCCTCCCCTCACAACTGCCAGCTACAAAGATTCTGCACAAGGGCTTATCACAAGCAAGCATGGAAAGTGGATGCTCTATCATTCAGCTGGAAAAACCTTACAGTGTATGGCCTTTCCACCTCTGCCTCTCCTCCCCAAGGTACTCCTAAAGGTCACACAAGAGAAGCCAAAAATGATTCTGATTGCCCCAGACTGGCCCCACCAGCACTAGTATCCAGTCCTAAAGAGCTTGTCTCAAGGCCCAACCTGGACATTACCTCTGATTCCTCATTTACTGACTCAACGAAACAATCAGATTTGGCACAACCAACTCAGGACCCTAAATCTGGCAGCATGGCGGATAATGTAGCCATTCATAACACAACTCTCTCTAAAGCAGTGATGGATGTTATTTTGGAGGCCAGGAGGCCCAGTACCAGAAAATCTTATGCAGAAAAATGGAAGAGATTCTGTGCAGCAGGCACAAGGAATTGACACGATTATACCAAATATTCCTCAGATTTTACAATATCTAACTGAGATGCTGGACAAACGCCTATCTTTTTCATTAACTAAAATCCATGCCTCTGCCATTTCAGCTCATTACAATACGGAACCACCTATTTTTTCACATCCATTGCTAAGACAGTACCTCATAGGGGCCAAAAACATAAGACCCCCAAGGAGAGCACCAATACCTGCATGGAATTTCAATTATGTCTTGGAAAAACTAACACAGCCACCTTTTGAGCCAGCCAACACAGCTGAAATAAAGTTCTTATCATGGAAAACAGCTCTGCTCCTAGCAATAACCTCTGCAAGACGAGCGTCAGAGTTACAGGCACTCATGGCTGTGGAGCCTTTTATCATTTTTCAAGACAGGGTTTCTCTGAGGACAAACCCAACTTTTATGCCTAAGGTAGTGTCCAGTGTGACCCTTAACCAAACAATTCACTTGCCCACCTTTTATCCAAACCCACAGAAAAGGGTGAGAGACTCCTGCATTCTTTGGACATACACAGACAGCTACCCTTCTACTTGGACAGAACTAAAGCTTTCAGAAAGACTGAGCAACTTTTGGTGGCATATGCTGCAAGATCACAAGTAAAGGCCATCTCAAAGCAGACTATTTCTAAATGGATAGGCCACTGCATTCGTTTCTGCTATTCACAACATGGCAAATAAATGCTTAAGGCCATTAGACCACATTCTACTAGAGCAGCAGCCACTTCAGCAGCCTTCCTCAGAGGAGTACCAACCAAAGACATTTTAGAGGCTGCAACTTGGAGTTCAGTGCACACTTTTACCAAGCACTACCACTTACCTCTCTACTCTAAATCTATGGCAGGCTTCACCACTGCAGTTCTGCAGGGCCTTATAGCCTCTCCTAATCCTATTTAGACCCAGCCACCCAAGCCCAGCTTTGGGATTCAACCCAAGTGTAATGATTGCAACAGTGAAACACGATGAACATAGTACAGTTGTGTACCTACCATAAATGTAGATGTTCGAGTGTATTCACTGTTGCAGTCCAGGTTACCCTCCCACCATCCCCCTTTCTTTGCTGGGACTTTTCTGTACTTCTCCATCCTATACAACCTATGTGGTGTATTTGCTTGTAGATGAAGGAAATGTTATTGTTGTGCATGCATACTTATTGGCATAATTTTTTAGCCTTCCTATATGGGGGCACCTGACATCTGGGGCAAGAAAAACTGAAGAAAATGGCTTCGGCTGCATCTTTTATACCCCTGGCGCACTGACGTCAGGGAGGAGGCGACAGCAACCGACGCCGGACCTAGACTTTGGAATTCTGGCCGACTGCGGGTAGCCTGCCAGCAGGATAACCCAAGTGTGATGACTGCAACAGTGAATACACTCAAACATCTACATTTATGGTAGGTACACAACTGTACTTTCTCCCACCCTTAAATACTGACGCTCCCCATCCCTACCTAAAACCATCCTACTTAACTCAATGCATCCTTCCTCAACTAACTAACAACCCAGACCCTGACAGATTGCATTACTTTAGCAGTTACCAGGCATGCATTCTTGAAAAAAACATCATCTGCCAGGCAAAACTTTATTTTATTCAACTACCTATTAGTAATTGTGCTGTTGAAAATCTTTGCACTCTTACAATTATTTCTTTGTTCCAATAATGTTACAAGAGTATCATAGTATCAGTTCCTGTTATTTTTTCTTCTTGAATTACTGTGTTCAGTAGTTGTAGTCCCTACAATCGGACTGATCAACTTTGGGTAGTTAGAACTAGAGGACACTGGTCTACAGTAAATTCCCATTGCAGTGAAAATCTGTTTAATTTCATATTTGCCTAATATGGAAGGTTAACAGACGTTACTTCAGGAATACTGTGCCTTGAAAACATTGCCTTTAAAGCATAAGGAGATTGCTGCATAGGTTCATAGGGTGATACTAGGCTATTAGCCCAGAGGCCCTTATAAGCCTAGTCAAGAATTTCGCCCATGTTCCCACAAAGTCAGCACCTGTTTCACCTGTCCAGCAGGGACACATATGAGATCCCAGGGGTGTATTTTCTGTTTCCCGTCCAGTTGTCCAAGTTCCGCTTAAAGAGGTCTAGAGAGGTACTCTGCTTGACATGGAGAGGAAGTCTTTTCCATAGATGGGGGAATCTTTCAGGCACAAATCTATCCCACCGACAAGTTCTATTAATGTTACAGACCAGGTTGGTGTGTCACGCTCAGGTTGCGCAAGTGGAGTTTGACTTATGGATACGCAGCACCTCCATTAAGGCTGGGTCTGAGATAGCTTTGTATGCCAGACAAGGGTCACCTCTGAGCAGTCTGTATGAGACTGAGTAGAAGGACAGGACTTTCAGCCTATCTGTATAGGATAGGCGTTTGAGACCCTGAATTTTCCTGGTCAGGAACCTCTGTGGTCTCTCCAGCTGCTGCATCTGCTTGGCAAGGTGTATGCCAAAGGTGGCATAGTACTCTATAATAGATCTGATAAGGGAGGAGTACAGGGTTGTTATGACCTCCTTGTTCCTGGATGAAATACCCTTATTTATGAGGTGGGCCATGTAGAAGGCCTCTCATACAACGGAGGCAATGCGGTGGTCAAAAAGTCAGGTTGCTATCAATCTAGGTGCCCAGGTCCCTCATAACTGATAGCATAGATAGTACATTGTTATTAATGTGATAATTAGTGGGGATGCCATTTTCCCCAAAGGGGATAATGATGCATTTCTTGGCATTCAGTTTGAGGCCATACTTCTGGCACCAGTTATTAGTTTGGGTAAGGCCCTCTTGGAGGATGTTCACACCACTAGGTGAATTTAAGACAGCACCCAGCTTGCAGTCGTCAGCCACAGGTCACTGGTTTTGGCTTGCACCTCAGGAAAGTATATCCCAAACAGCAGACGCCCCAAGACGCTCAATACAGGTCTACTACTAGAGGTGTCCTGCCCTATTTTGACTGAGTGGGTTCTATCAGTGAGCCTGTTAGCTATCTATCTTGTAACACAGGGGTTGATGCCTAGCTGGGAGAGTTTATCTATTATTCCTGAGTGGGGAATAGTGTTGAAGGCCTTGGCTAGGTCAAGGTAGGTGGTGTGCACTGTCTTCCCCTCGCATGTATTGTCTGTCAGCTTTGCAGTTTCTACAAACTTCTTATACACATACTGTATGCTCAATTATAGAATTGAAAGAAATATATCTTTACATTAATTCGTATCCTTCATATAGCTGAATAAATAATCACTTCCTTTGGATTATCATTACAGTAAGCATTACAAACTGGATGACATTGAACTTGTTGATCTGTTTGTACTGACGTTATTGGCCACCATAACATAAGATCTTTTTTTACACATCACAGTCGTATTGTGTGATTTATATATTCTTAATTCTTTCTTTAGCTGATTAGGGTTTGATAATTTGTCAGCCTTTGAACGTTAAGCATTCTGTGAAACTAATGTCACTTAACTCGCAACAGATTTTTGTTTAGGCCATCCTACAGTGGACATTTCTCAAAACCCATGCAATTCGACTAATGTTACACTGCTGCAGTCATCACACTTGGGTTATCCTGCTGTCAGGCGGTCCCGCAGTTGGCCAGAGTTCCAAAGTCTTGGTCCAGCATCGGTTGCTGTCACTTCTTCCCTGACGTCAATGCGCCAGGGGTATATAATATGCATCCGACACCATTTTCTTCAGTCTTTCTTGCCGCGCTGTGCCCGAAGCAGAAGCAGTTCCAAAGTGCCGGTTGGCAGACTCCTGAGATTTTCGAAGTCAAATTTCAGTTCCGAAGTCTTCAATAAAGCTAAGTACCCCATTGGGGAAACCTTTTTCTTGCCTCAGACCGATGTCAGAAAAAGTTAATAATTGTATTTCTTGTGGAAGCAAATACCTCATAAGGACTTCCACTCTTACTGTATTCCATGCCTAGGCCCTGATCACAACGTCACTAGTTGTCGGTTTTGTGCTAGATTTAACAAACGCACTATAAAAAGGCGTTTTGATTTTGCTTTACACTACTTTGGCCGAAGGTTCAATTATACCATGCAGTCGGATCAGCCGACGACCTCAATACCGAAAAAAGCAAAGACAAGGATAAGGACGGGCATCTGAGGTCCAAAACTGACGAAACCTCTTCTAGGCCAGTCGCCGGTTCGCTGGTTTTCAGTGAGGCGCTTTTGCAGCCCCTGACACCTGCTATCTCAGAGCCACAGGCCGCTTCTGACTCCCACGTGGAGACATCTAGGCCTCTGGAAACTCAAGGTATTGGACCTAAGGAAACTAATCCCTCAGATGGGTCCAGAGCTGCTGGGCTAGCATCTGCTTCTGAGGGTGTTTTCAGACCTTCACAACTTACCATTAAAACAACAGCCAAGACAAAGGCACCATTAAAGACAAAGAAACAAGTACAGCATTCTCCTGGACAGTCCTCCATGCCTAAGAAACAAATGCTTAAAATGGCTGAAGACCTCATTACTCTAATCAGGGGTTCCCATCCCCCTCCTGAGAAAAGGCCTAGGCAGGATACAGACTATGACTTCTCTGATCAGGTTTCCATTTCCTCTGATTCCTTTCAGACCAGGGATACTCTCTACCCACCTATGAGGACTCTGATGCTGAGGAATCTATCCCTTTAGCCTCTCCTCCTGAGGATTATTCTTTTGGGGAAACTTTGCATACCATGAGGGAGCATTTCCATTGTGAAAGTCAGGATTACTCAGAATCCAAGAAAAGGCTCGGGGATTTCCTCTCAGCACAGGCCCCTGGCTATTCCACCTGTGCTAGATATTGTAGATGATGTGTTCTCTGAATCCAGCTTATCTCCTGACTCTCTGCCCCCTGCTCCAGCCAAGCCAGGTAGGTATTATAGAGTCCCTGACTATCACAAGTTTCTTTACAAAAACCCTTCTGCTGATCCAGAAACTATTTCCCAGGGTCCAAAAGGGGTTAAGGCTTCCATTGCAAAAAATCCAGTACCCTCTGACAGAGATTCCAGAGCTTTGGATAGATGGGGGAAGAAAGTATACACGTCTGCAACTTTAGCAGTAAGAGCTTTAAATTGCCAGTTTCATATGCTTAAGTACCAACAATATTTAATGGCTCAGTTAAAACAGAAAATGCTTGCAAGCTCAGAAGCTCCTGATTGTAAAGAAATGCAGGATTTATTGCATGCAGTTGAACAGGTGGAAAACATACTCTGCAATGTGGTTTTGATTCTTTAGAGGCCTCTTGTAGAGCCGCAGTTACAGGTTCTGTTATTCAAAGATATGCTTGGTTAAAAGAACAGAGTTTACCTGATCATGTTAAGGCAAAATTATTGGATGCTCCTTTACAGCACGACACCTTGTTTGTTGTTAAGGCAGAAAAGGTGTTAAAATGGAGGATAAAGCTAAATCTATGCAAACAGTCAAGGATTTCTTACAGGTACAGCCACCTCGATTTAGCAGAAATTGGCCAACAAAGAATTAGTCCTTTCCAGTGTCAGACAGGCCACAGAGAGGCAGATACAGACGCCCTAGAGGCAGATCTCAACCCCAATGCTCAAACAGATAACGACAGTGGGGCACCTCAACCCCTAAAGGAGGTGAGGACAAGTCTCAACCTTACAGGAAACAGTCACAATGACTTTCCTCTGCGTACGCCAAGCACGTCCCTTTTGGAAGCCCCCTTAGGGGGAAAACTAACACTTTTTTCTCAAAACTGGCAAACAATCACCCAAGACAAATGGGTCCTGAATATTGTGTCTCAAGGTTACAGATTCCACTTTCATACTTTACCAAAGCTAAAAGGAATGCCAGACCTGCCACAAAATCAATGGGCAGAGGCACAAAAACAAATTTCAGCCCTCATGGACATGAGAGCTATACAAAAAGTACCACAACAGGAACAAGAACAAGGATTTTACTTAAGACTCTTCCTGGTCCCCAAAAAGGACAAAGCCTGGAGGGCCCATACTGTTCCTTTCAGTTCTGAATACTTACCTGGATATTCCGACATTCAAAATGTTGACATTACAGCAGCTTTTACCCTTGCTGGGCAAGAAGGCTTGGCTTGTTACTCTGGACCTCAAAAAGGCATACCTGCATGTCCCAATCAGACAAAATTGCAGAAGATACCTCAGATTCAAAGCTGGTACAATGCACTACTAATTCTCTGCATTGCCCTTTGGCTTATCTACTATGTCCAGGGTCTTCACAAAGTGCCTGGCACCAGTAATTGCATTTTGCAGACAAAAAGGAATTCAAATATATCCATACCTGGATGACTGCCTCATTCAAGCAGAGACAAAGGACATTCTTCTACAGCATCTGGCATTTGTGAAAAAGTTGCTAATTTCTCTAGGGTACACAGTAAATGAAAAGAAGTCAAAACTAGTGCCATCACAACAGATTATATTCCTGGGTGCCAGCTTAAATACAACGGCCCAGATGACTTACCTCACGCCAGACAAACAACTTCAACTAACTCAATATTTTCAATTACTGGCAAAAAAGTCCCATCTCCCTGCAAGAAAAATTCTGCAGGCCATGGGATTCATGGCATCCTGCATACTGCTAATACCGTATGTCAGACTGCATATGAGGAAATTACAGTGGTACCTAAAAAGTGTTTGGACTCAATACTCTCACAGTTTAGAAGCAGTAATTCCAATGATTCCCTGCCTACAACAGGAGTTTCAATGGTGGGCACAGGCATGTCACCTAAACAAGGGTCAGCCTTTTACCCTACCCACAGCCAGGCAAAGTCTAACAACAGATGCTTCGGGTTACGCCTGGGGAGCACACATGGCAGGAAAATGCATTCAGGGCAAGTGGACCACAGACCAGATGCATCTTCACATCAATCAAAAAGAGATGTTGGCTGTTCAAAATGCCCTAACAGCTTTCAAGGACCTTCTACATCCAGGACAACTATTACTAAAGACAGACAACACCACAGTAATGTGGTACATAAACAAGCAAGGGGGCACTCACTCTTATCCCCTATGCAGGCAAGCCATGACCTTGTGGAACACAGCTCTAACATACCAAGTTCACCTGCAAGCACAATTCCTGCCAGGAAAGAAAAATAATCTGGCAGACGACCTAAGCAGATATCATGGACCCTCACGAATGGAAATTGAATCCACAAATCTTCAGCATGACAACACAAAAATGGGGATGCCCAGACATAGATCTTTTTGCCTCCCCACTGAATTGCCAACTACAAAAATTCTGCACAAGGACTTATCACAAACAAGCATGGAAAGTGGATGTTCTTCTGTTCAGCTGGAAAAACCTAAAAGTCTATGCCTTCCCACCACTGCCTCTCCTTTCAAAGGTACTCCTAAAAGCCAGACAAGAAAAACCACAGATGATCCTGATTGCTCCAGACTGGCCACGCCAGCACTAGTACACAATCCGAAGGAGCTTGGCTCAGGGCCCACCATGGATTTTGCCCCAAATTCCACACCTTCTGACTCAACAAAACAATCAGATCCTGCACGGTCAGCTCAAAACCCTAAACCTGGCTGCATGGCAGATACTTTAGTCAAACAGGCAACACCTCTCTCTAAAGCTGTTATGGATATCATTTTGGAGGCCAGGAGGCCTAGCACCAGGAAAGCTTACTCAGAAAAATGGAAGAGATTCTGCGCCTGGAACCAGGCTCACAGCCTTGACTCTCTTGTTCCAAACATTCCTCAGATTTTACAATACTTTGAGATGCCTGACAGAGGCCTATCCTTTTCATCAATTAAGATCCATGCCTCTGCCATTTCTGCACATTACAACAGGGATCCTCCTTTATTCTCTCATCCCTTACTAAAGCAGTACCTCAGAGGGGCTAAAAACATAAGACCGCCCCGGAGAGCACCAACACCAACTTGGGACCTCAATTTCGTTTTGGAAAAACTGACCCTACCACCTTTTGAGCCAGCCAATACAGCCAATCTAAAATTTTTATCATGGAAAACAGCTCTGCTCCTGGCAGTAACTTCAGCACAGAGTCTCAGAGCTACAGGCATTAATGGCAGTCGAACCTTTTATAATTTTTTCATCAGGACAGAGTATCTTTAAGGACAAACCCTACCTTCATGCCAAAGGTGGTATCTAGTGTGGCTCTTAACCAAACCATCTATTTGCCAACTTTTTATCCAAACCCCCAAAATAAAGGGAAGAAACTTCTGCACTCTTTGGACATACACAGAGAGCTGCACTTCTACTTGGACAAAACAAAAGCTTTCAGGAAAAGCTGTTTGTAGCATATGCTGCAGGATCACAAGGCAAGGCTATCTCAAAGCAGACTATATCCAAAAGGATAGGACATAGTATTCGGTACTGCTACACACAGCATGGAAAATCAGTCCCTAATAACATTAGGCCTCATTCCACCAGGGCAACAGCCACTTCAACAGCCTTTCTCAGATGAGTACCTACCAAGGAAAGTTTGGAGGCTGCAACTTGGAGTTCAGTGCACACCTTCACCAAGCATGATCACCTGCCTCTTTACTCTAAATCCAGAGCAGGATTTGCCACTGCAGTTCTGCAGGGCCTCATAGCCAATCCTAACTCTTTATAGACCAGCCACCCAACCTTAGCTTTGGGATTCAACCCAAGTGTGATGACTGCAGCAGTGTAACACGATGAACATAGTACAGTTTTGTACCTACCATAAATGTAGATGCTCGAGTGTTCACACTGCTGCAGTCCAGGTTACCCTCCCTCCATCCCCTCTGAACTAGCTGGACTTATACCTTTCTATCCTATACAACCTTTAGGGTGTATTTGCTGGTAACTGAAGGTATTGTTTTTATTTTATATGTTTATTTTGGATTAGCAATATGTATTGCCTACCTACTTGGGGGCACCTGACATCTGGGGCAAAAAAAACTGAAGAAAATGGCGTCGGATGCATATTATATACCCCTGGCGCACTGATATCAGGGAAGAAGCGACAGCAACCGACGCTGGACCAAGACTTTGGAACTCTGGCCGACTGCGGGACCGCCTGACGGCAGGATAACCCAAGTGTGATGACTGCAGCAGTGTCAACACTCGAACATCCACATTTATGGCAGGTACAAAACTGTACTTTCTCAGTACACTGTTGAAACTATTTAAGCTTCTGTTCATTCATACAAATTTCAGAGTTATGAATTTATCTTATAGTTCATTTCTGAGAGGGTCTTTTTTACTTTCTTGTGACTGCAGCAGTGTTCTCTGCAGTCTAGGTGATGCTGTTTGACTTCCTAAATGTCCTTTAGAATGACCTGTAATATGTGTCCAACAATGCTCTCCCCCCCCCATAAATGTACTCATGGAATCTCATCACAAACGTGCTGGAACAGATAGCTCTGTTTTTATCCTAGCATACTTTTTCTGTAATTTTGGAAAGGCTTTGGGTCCAAATGCAACTGATTTTTCTTTTTGCAGAATCATTGCACCAGTTCAGTTCTGGCTAGCATCTACATGCAAAGTTATTGACTTATTCACATCAACGCAGTACAGTATAGACACTTTTTGTTTAAGCATTTCAAAAGCATTTTGTTTTGCTTTACTCTAAGGCTGTTCTTCACTTTTCTAGTAATTTTCATAATGAACCTATCAAGGTAAAAAAAAATTGAAATGTATTAAATCGTTCCAGGAAATCTTTTTTAAGAGACTGCTAGTCCCATGGCTGAGGCTTTTATTCTACTGTTCTGATTTCTCAGTGTTCGGTTTTAAACTTTCATGTTAAGACACCATCCATTTATATCCATCCTCTTTATCCAAATTTACAGACTTTTGGAGCTTGCATTATTTATTTAGTTAGTTACTTGCATTTGTTAGCCAGGGTGTTCTGACTGAGCAAGTTGTCCCTTTTCAGTGGAGTCCCAGTGGAACATTTCCAGAGATCTGTACAAGAATAGAAATGCTTTAAAGTAAGAAAATAGACAAACATCAGATGAGCTGTTGTTAAAATGCAGTTGTGTTACTCTTCAACTGGTGTGTGCAAAGGAAGATTAGGATTAATCCTAAGATAATCAGTTAAGTCTGTTTACTGCAGATAGCAGTAAAATCTCATATTTATAAATACTGGGCTAGACTAACATGTTTTTGTCTTTAACCAAGGGTAACAACTCAATGTGATACAGCAACAGTGAGAGGATGCCACTTTACAAGTGATTTCTGTGGTTGCTGCATAGTAACCACTGCTGCAGTTGTCCTCCGTCATGGGGTTGTCCCACAGTAACTGCGTCAAGTTGTGGGACCATCGTAAAAGCAGCAGGATAATGACTATCTCTGTGGATTGGCTATGAACTCATGGGGCAGATTGGTCATTTTCATGACAAAACATTTAAATGGCTTGCTGTAGTCCAAGTGCAGGAGAAGTAAACAAGGTTTGCTTTTCCAGCCTTGTAATCATGGTAAGGGTTTTGTAGTGTCAAGGTGAATTCACTGTTGAAGAGGCTTTAGAGTAAAGCTGCAACCTAGAATCTAGCAGTGTTAAGCCAGTCTAAAGAGATTTTCATTTGGGAGGTAGTAGTTAGTTTGAAGAAGGATAATTTCCATTTGTAAGTCAGAAAAAGGCTATAGTTTTCAACATGGATTTCATGGCTCCAGGACTGAATCTGGGACAAACATGATTGCCTTGGCCTGTTGCATTATCATTCTTGGGCAAGGGAAGTGAGTATATAAAGAACATCCTTTTACCTGTTTTTAGGAATGGAGACAAAGCATTTTCATACTAATCAAGAGCAGAGCACTATGAGACAAGGTAGTTCAAGTCCTTGCTTACGGATGAGAAGATAGTGATGAAGACTTCACCATAGCATTGAATTAACTTGGTTCAGGTGTACTGCTGTCCCTTTGTAGTAAAGGCAAGCGGGTACCTTTTAACTGCATGAGTAAGGATTAAGAAAAGTAAACTTAAATCAGCAACTGTGAAGAAGCATGACAGAGACAACAGGCAAGAAAGGATAGTCATGGAATTGGAGACAAGCAGGTAAAATGTCTTATTTACAGCTCTAAGTTTTTATACTGTTTGATATATAGCCTTTCTTGTTTTTTTTGACATTTAAAATGGGGCTGTTCTAAGGGCATTGCTTATGTGCAGTAAACCTTTTGCTGTTACTGTACTGAAGAATAGAGGACAGGACACATTTATCTTTTCCACCTCTGGGCATGAAAAGTGTTAACTTACTTCCAAAGGCTTGTTGGGATATATTTGCAACGTGAGTGTACAAGCTGTATGTACTTGCCTAGCCTTTTATGACAAAAGACAAGGAAGAATTCACAAAGAATTGCATTTTCATCCATTCTGGGGTTACTCTCTCAAGACAGCTAAAGCAGAAAGTTAATTTTCAACAGGGGCATCCAAATTAACTATTAGAGTTGACAGTAGATGGCACATTCTAATCTATAAAGTAACTTTCATCCCAAAAGATGAACAGGAAAGGGCAGGCTGAGTAGAAGAGTGTACTGGATGGATGAAGGAGCGTCGAAGAGGTTACTGAAATTACAGAATGTAGAACAGCTTGGTTAAAATAACTACTGCATTAGTACTCCGGTTGACATGAGAACATTTTGAAAATACTGAACTTTTAAGCTAGAAGAGGTGGCAGCAGTATCAGCCAAACAATTGTTAATGGTACAATTCACATAGAGTTAAGATTAATAAAATGAGCAAAGTGGATTACAGACAGTGTCACCTTGTATCAGGCTGTCTCTATATATCCAGTAGGAGTTTTTTAAAGGTGGGGACCTAGTTTGGGTAATCATCTGTAGGTTGGAGAGGAGAATGGATAAGGCTGTGGGGCTTCCTCTGTCCAAGGTTTCAGAATAGCAGTAAGTTGTTATTTTAACCTGTGTTAGTTTCCCTTTTTTGGGTTGGCCTGTATTGTTACCTGTCACTCATCTTTCCTCTTCAACCACCTGTGACCCTCTCCTGCATTCCTTTCTTTATCTTGGGTGCTGTGTTTGTAGTGCCACTAAACTGTTACTTCTTTCACAGTAATCTGCACAGTGACTAGTAGTGGCTAAATATCTCTTTGATCTCCTGAACGTCAGGGAAGTGACTTTAAACAAAAACTATTGTGGTCACAATGTTTTCCGTATCTTTCTCCCTGAGACAACCTTTAGATATTCTAGGTAGTTTGTAGAACCTTCTCCTTTCTGTTCATGCTGGCATATTTTCTTGATGTCACCTTTTTGATCATACCATTTGTCTGGCATTAACACATTTTTACCTAGTGGTACCAAAGTTGTGCTGGCTTCCTGTTGAAGATGGGCAACTTCTGCAAATAACTGATTTTTATATTCCACTGACCCAGTAATTCACAAGAACTGATATGGACCAGTCCATCATCAGCACAACAGTGTGTTGCTGTCTCAAGCTTTTCTTTTAGATATATGGGATCTTGCCTGATGTTCAAGACGTCCTTTGCTATATTTCTAAGATTTTATGGCACCAAGGTGCATGTATATAACCAGGTCCTTCTGGTCCCAACATTTCCTTGAACAGTTAGGCAGAAGTATTAGCATCAGATTTATCTTTGTGTTTTTCATATTTTGGCTGCTAACATTTAAAAATGTTGCACACACTCCTCATTAATCTTTTTACATTTTGCTGTAAAGTGACGCTGCTTTCTAAGTTGCTTTCTTTGTATAGGAATTCTGTTGAGTTTTGATCTAGAGTAGTCTTTTGTCCCTCGTGCTTAGGCAGATGTGCATAGCAGCTTCCAGGCTGCAGGCTTTGGGATGGTGGAAATGCTGTCACTGCTCTGTCTTGTTGATAAAGAGGAGGACACAGATGGGGAAACATGCTGGAGAAGCGGAGTTTAATGCATCTTCTGGACTTGTTTCCTTCTCTTGTAATTTATGAGCCAGTGAACACCGTTCTGTAGTTTGAGGATAAATTTAGTATAACCATGTTAAGACAGCAGATGTTCTTGCCTTTTTTACTTTTTATCTGTTCTTTTAGCATTCTATAAATTTAACAGCAACTCCTAATTACTGACTCTCTATATCTTTTAGATGCTTCTTCACAGTAGTGATGTGAGTGTACTGTCCCTCTGAGTTTGCTATGCCATTTGTACCTTTAAATCCCAGTGTGCCACAGATATGAACAATTTTGTTCATAGTAAATGTACCTGTTAGGGGAAGCTATATGTGCCATCTGTAGTTAAATAATTCCACTTTTCATCAAATATGCATAATTTCTCCCTTAGCAGGTTAAACATGTAAAAGGAAGGTGTTCTTTTGGTGGAAATGGTATGTGTGAATTTTTTTTACTAAAAATGGCCAAACTAATATGTTCACTTGAGCATTAATACCTACTAAACAGACTTAGATGTTCTGCTACAATCCAGGGAAAACGACAACATACTAGGTATTGTTCCTACTTGACTGTGGCAACTCTTGCACTCAGTGAGCTGTTGTTTTAAGAACTTGACTCATTGAGCTGCTGTTTTAAGAAAAATACCAGCATCACTCGACATTTGTCCTATGGTGTTACAGGCTCATAACTCATTGAAGTGGGATAAACAGGCCACATGTAAGTTCCTTTCAAACTCAGTGGTACATATACTTTTTCAGGGAAGAAAGTGGGGAGTGCAAGTATTTGGTATTAGTATCTTTCAGTCCAGTCTTTCACTTTGCAGTTTCCCAGTCAGCCATAGCCCATTTTGTAGTGGAAAATGGACTCTCTCACACCAGAACTTACAGATACAGAACTATAACCAGTGCTTGTTGGAGCTTTCCATGTGGTTCCTTTCCTCCATTGAACCTGTCAAGTAGTATAGGGCAAGTTACAAGCTCAGAAACAGGTAATGTTCACATTTTACCCTCTTTTTTTCTATTCGTGTGTCACCACATTTAATGTCATAGCTTGTGCTATCAATCTTTTTTAAAAGAAATAAAAGGAAAGCTAAATTTCATGATCTTTAAAAGAAGCAAAACTAAAGATGTTCATGTTTCACTGTTGCAGTCATCACATTTGGGTTATCTGCTTGCAGGTAGCCCTCAGTCAGCCTGATTATCAAAGTCTTGGGTCCTGCATTGGTTGCTGTCTCATCTTCCATGATGTCAGGTAGTCAGGGGTATAAAGCATGCAGCCAATGCCATTACATCAGTCTTTTTTGCCGGGTGATGCCCGAAGCCAAGCAGTTCGCAAGTGCTGGTCGGCCGACTCCTGAAATTTTCATTTTCGAGTTTCAGATCTGAAGTCTTCAACAAAGCTAAGTACCCTGTTGGGGAAACTTTTTCTTGCTCTAAACCAATGTCAATAAAAGTTAACAATTGTATTTTTTGTGGAAAGCAAATACCTCTTAAAGATTTTCATTCATACTGCATTCCTTGCTTAGGCCCAGACCACGACGTCCCTCGCTGTTGGTTTTGTGCCTTATTCAAACCTCAAACTATTCGTCGTCAGTTCATTTTTGCATCTAAATATTTTGGTACTCAGTTCAATTATCCAGAAGTGGCTTCAGTAAGCCACCAGACTACCGACATTGCGAAAAAACGCAAAGATAGACAGAGACAGGCCACATAGGTCCAAAGCTGCCGACGACGCTTCCATTAAGCTAGTCGCCAGTTCGCCGGTACTCAGTGAGGCACTTTCACAGCCCCTGATACCTGCTACTTCAGATTCGCAGGCCTCTACTGAGACCCATTCGGAGTCCGGTATGCCACGAGATGCTTCTTTGACTGTGGAACCTGCGGATGTCTCTACCTTGGATGGGTCCGGAGCCGCTGTGCAGGCACCGGCTTCTGAGGGTGTATTCAGGCCTACTGACTTGCATATTAAACCAACGCCATCTTCTTCTTCAAGGCCTAAATCTCGATCCATGACTAGAAAACCAATGCCCAGACCACATGGTCAGGCCCCTATGCCTAAAAAACAAATGATAAGAATGGCTAAAGACCTTATTACTCTAATCAGGGGAAGCCACCCTTCTCCCTCTAAGAGACCTAGAACTGATTTTCCTTCTGATTCTTCTGATCAGGGTTCTGAAATTTCTGTTTTTTCTGATTACCAAGAGTTGCCCTTATCTTCCTGTGAGGATTCTGAAGCAGAGGACTCCATTCCCTCTGCTTCCCCTCCAGAGGATTTATCTTTTGATGAAACTTTGCATACTCTTAGGGAGCATTTCCGCTTGGAAAGCCAGGATTACTCTGACTCCAAAAAGAGGCTTAGGGAATTCTTACTCCTACTGCAACACAGGCCTTTAGCTATCCCTCCTGTACTGGACATTGTAGATGACGCCTTCTTGGAATCTAGCCTGGCCCCTGACACTTTACCCCCGGCTCCCAGAAAACCTGACCGGTATTACAGAGTACCTGACTCTCACAAGTTCCTCTTTAAGAATCCTACTGCAGATCCTGAGACCATTTCACAGGGACCCAAAGGCATTAAGGCTACTACTGCCAAAAACCCTACCCCCTCTGATAGAGATTCCAGGGCCCTGGACAGATGGGGTAAGAAGGTTTACACTTCTGCAACTTTGGCCATTGGGGCCTTAAACTGCCAGTTTCATATGTTAAAGTATCAGCAGCATATTATTAGATTGCTTAAACAGAAAATTATGTTGATTCCTGACTGTGCTGGTAATAAAGAACTGCAGGATTTAATGCATTCTGCTGAACAAGTTGGAAAACATACTTTGCAGTGTGGTTTTGATTCATTAGAGGCATCTTGCAGGGCTGCTGTCACTGGGTCTGTGCTTAGAAGGCATGCTTGGCTTAAGGAGCAAACTTTACCAGATCATGCTAAAGCTAAATTACTGGATGCTCCCTTAAACCAAGACCACCTGTTTGGCAATCAAGCAGAAGAAGTACTTAAAAAGATGGAGGAAATAGCTAAATCTATGCAAACTGTTGAAGATTTGCTGCAAGTACAGCCTCCCAGATTTAGTAGGCACTGGCCTTCTAAGAATTGGTCCTTTCCTGCCTCTTCTAGGCCTTCTCAGTCGAAACCCAGAAACAGCAGACCATCCAGGCTTCAGTCTTCAGTCTCAAGGTACTCAAAGGCCTAAGCAGTGGGGGGCTCCCACTTCCAAAGCTGGAAGTAATAAGACACCCTCCTATGGTAAACTGTTACAATGACTTAACTTTAAACCTTCCAAGCCCTGCTCAACTGACTCTTCCTTTAGGGGGAAAGTTTGCCTTGCATGCAAAAAACTGGGAGCTCATTACCCAAGACAAATGGGTTTTAAATATAGTTTCTCAAGGATACAGATTCCACTTCCACTCCTTACCAACCCCAAATGGTTGGCCAGACCTACCCCCAGATCAGTGGGCAGAGGCTCAAAAGCAGGTTCTCTCTCTTCTAAGCATCAAGGCTATTCAACCTATCCCAGAAGAAGAATGGGGCAAGGTTTTTACTCAAGACTTTTCCTGGTTCCCAGAAAAGACAATTCCTGGTGTCCTGTCCTGGACCTGTCTATCCTAAACATGTTTTTGGTAATCCCAAAATTCAAAATGCTAACTCTTCATCAGCTGCTTCCCATGCTAGGCAACAACGCCTGGTTGGCAACACTGGATTTAAAGGAAACCTACCTGCACATCCCAATCGGGGAATCTTGCAGAAGATACCTACACTTCAGAGCAGGCTACATGCACTATCAGTTCTCTGCCCTGCCCTTTGGCTTATCTACTGCACCCAGGGTATTCACAAAATGTCTAGCTCCAGTCATTGCATTTTGCAGGCAAAGAAATAGTCAAATATACCCATACCTGGACGATTGTCTAATTCAGGCAGAAAGCTAGGACATACTATTAAATCATCTGGCATTTGTAAAGAAATTATTAACTTCGCTGGGGTACACCATAAATGAAAAGAAATCACATCTAGTACCCTGCCAACAAACTGTATTCCTGGGGAACAAGCTTGAATACAACTTTCCAGATGGCCTACCTCACACCAGAGAAACAAGTTTATTTGACAGCCTGCTTCAAACTACTGACCAGAAAGACCCAGCTATCCGCAAGGAAAATACTGCAAGCCCTGGGGTTCATGGCCTCTTGCATTCTACTAATACCGTATGCAAGACTACATATGAGGAACTACAATGGTATCTAAAAAACCTATGGTGTCAACATTCTCAGGACCTAGAGTCAATGATTCTAAAGACAGAGTTTCTTTAGTGGGCAGAGGCCTGCCACCACAACAAGGGACTGGCATTCACTCTACCCCCTGCCGCCCAAACTCTAACAACAGACGCATCAGGATATGCATGGGGGGGCTCACTTGGCAGAGCAGTGCATTCAGGGCAAATGGAACCCGAGTCAAATGCACCTGCATATCAATCAAAAAGAAATGTTAGCTGTACAGAATGCTCTGACAGCCTTCAAGGACCATATTTTTCCAGGACAATTATTGGTAAAGACGGACAACGCCACTGTTATGTGGTACATAAGCAAGCAGGGTGGAACCCCACTCATATCCTCTCTGCCGACTAGCCATGGCTCTGTGGAACACAGCCTTGAGCTACCAAGTGCACCTACAAGCTCAGTTCCTGCCAGGCAAGCAAAATACACTGGCAGATGATCTAAGCAGAAATTTCATGGACCCACACAAGTGGAAACTGGAACCAAAGATATTCAACATTTTGAGAAACAAATGGGGGAGCCCAGAGATAGACCTGTTTGCCTCCCCTCAGGACTACCAATTGGGCAAATTCTGCACAAGAACCCCCCACAGACAAGCTTGGAAAGTGGATGCCAGGTCCTTCA
This sequence comes from Protopterus annectens, assembly GCF_019279795.1. NCBI lineage: Eukaryota > Metazoa > Chordata > Ceratodontiformes > Protopteridae > Protopterus > Protopterus annectens. Next base: position 874,906,818 of record NC_056725.1, on the reverse strand, counting down.
CCTGGAAAAACCTATCCATTTATGCCTTTCCCCCTCTGCCTCTCCTCTCCAAAGTGCTAGTGTGGCACTGCTGGAACCATGGCACCTGCCTCAGACCCCCGCCCTGCTGTCCCAGCAGGAGGGCCAGATTCTGCACCCACAGCTTCAAACCCTGAACTTTGAAGCCTGGCTAATTACCTGATCTCTCTGTTACCTATGAACCATCTGTCAGTAAGCAACTGATGGATGTCATTCTGGAGGCAAGGAGGCCTAGTACTAGAAAATCCTATGCTGAAAAATGGAAAAGATTCTGTACCTGGAGCCAAACTCAGGGGATGGGCACAACAGTGCCCAATTTACCACACATTCTTCAGTACTTAACTGAGATGCTTCACAAGTGCATTTCCTTTTCTTCCATCAAAATTCATGCCTCGGCAGTTTCAGCACATTATAATACAGAGCCACCCCTCTTTTTTCATCCAGTACTGAAGCAATTCCCCAGAGGAGCCAAAAATTTAAGACCACCCAGGAGAGCCCCTACTCCAGCCTGGGACCTTAACCTTGTATTGGAAAAGCTCACTCTACCTCCATTTGAGCCAGCTGCAAATGCAGAATTGAAATTCCTTTCTTGGAAAACAGCCTTCCTTTTAGCCATCACTTCAGCAAGAAGGGTTTCTGAATTACAGTCCCTCATGGCAGTGGAGCCTTTCATCATCTTTCATGCGGACAGCGTAATCCTCAGGTCCAATCCTTTATGCCCAAGGTGGTATCCAATGTGGCCCTTAATCAGTCCGTTCATTTGCCAACCTTATTTATTAATCCACAGAACAAAGGGGAACAACTACTGCACTCCTTGGATGTACACAGACAACTTAGATTTTACTTGGACAGGGCTAAGCCTCTCAGGAAATCTGAACAGCTGCTGGTTGCATTTGCTGCAGGGGCGGAGTGGAAGGCCATTTCAAAGCAAACCATTTTTAAGTGGATAGGCCATTGCATTCATTTCTGCTATAAGCACCATGGAAAACCTACCTCACAAGGGGTTAAGACCTCATTCCACCAGGGCTGCATCTACCTCTACAGCCTTTCTCAGAGGTGTCCCTACCAGGGACATCCTAGAAGCTGCTACCTGGAGTTCTGTACATACCTAAGCATTACCACTTGCCAATTTATTTTTAAATCCAGAGCTGGCTTTGCCACTGCAGTCTTGCAGGGCCTTATAACTGGTCCTAATGCTATCTAATTGTCTCCTCCCTTCCTTAGCTTTGGGAATCTACCCACATGTGTTGATTGCAACAGTGAAACACAAAGAACATAGTACAGTTGTGTAGACTTACCATAAATGTAGATGTTCGAGTGTATTCACTGTTGCAGTCCTGTTTACCCTCCCTCCAGCCCCCTGACTTTTATTGATTATATACCTCTATCCTTGTTTACTATGTTTAAAGCTTTCTGGTGTATTTGCTTTTTGTTGGAGGGTGTAGCCTTGTATATAATTGCTTCCCATTATGGGGGCACCTGACATCTGGGGCAAGAAAAACTGATGTAATGGCGTTAGCTGCATGCTTTATACTCCTGACTACCTGACGTCATGGAAGATGAGACAGCAACCAACGCAGGACCCAAGACTTTGATAATCAGGCCGACTGAGGGCTTCCTGCAAGCAGATAACCCAAATGTGATGACTGCAACAGAGAATATACTCGAACATCTACATTTATGGTAAGTGTACACAACTGTACTTTACTTTGCCATGAGACTAGCCCATTGGCATAGGGACAGTGTCTTCAAATTATGTCAGTGCTAACTTGATTTTGGGAGTGAGGTTGGGGAGCTGGAAAAAAATAGAAAGGAAAGCTGTATTCCCACCTCAAGGGGATGGCTTTGGGGGCTGTGTATACTGGAGCCTCTTGATTGAGAGCAAAGGCTAGGTCTAGTAGATAGTCGTAGAGCTCCATGGATGGAAAGGAAGGCCAAGCAAGAACAAGGTCATTAAAACGTATAGAAAAGACATTCATTTTATTTCTAACTCATAAAACTCCACTGTGGGAACCCATTGAAATGAGGGGGAAAAATGTCAGTAAAACACTAATTTAGAAATGAAAAATTGTCTTTGCTTGTTATAATGAGTAGTCAGTTTTTTACCAACATGTTTTGCAGCTCATCTTTCCTTGCTGTGTAGTGTACTTCTTTTTTTTTTTTTTTTTTTTTTGAGAAAACAGACAAATGTGTTCATTCACCTTTTCAAATTTTGGAGCCAGAGTTTATTGGGAGGGTTTTGCAAGTATTCACTCTGATTTATTTTTCTTTTCTCCTTGCAGAGTAAATCCAGAAAGAAGATCTGTATCTTGATTGTGGTACTTGTACTAGCGGCAGTAATCATTGGCCTCATTATCTGGGCTACAACCAGAAAATAAGAATAGAGAATAACTATCTCCGGCAATGTTAACACATTAGGGTTAATTAGAAATGACTCCATAACTGGAGCTATTGCTACAGATGTTCAGTTTGGCTCCTTTTGATTGCTAATCCTGGTATTGTGGTATGTATTTTGTTTTACTGTCATGCTCATGATTCTCCTTCCTTTAATAATAGCTGCTTGCTTTAATCAAGTAGCTACTTACAGTTGTTGGTCTTACAATTTGCATGTAGCAAGCACAACCTGGGTTATGTTCTTTGTTATTCTTTTTGATTGGTTCATGGCTTCCAGCAGACAGCTTTAACCTATATGCAACATCAATCCATCAAGAAGGGGTCGATACTAGTTAGCTGATGTGTGCAATGGTTCTGTTGCAGTTGTTTTATTTTCTTCTGTAGTTTGCCTCCCCCCTTGCCTTTTGTATTAATTTGTACAGAGATGCAAACAGTTGCACCTACATTACTGTTTTGTGTTTGCTTTTTGTGCATCATTATTACTGTCAGCTGTGGGTATGTGACACATTCATTTTCTTGTAAAGGAGCCTTTCACTGATACTTCAGCAATTCTGGAATATTAGTTCAAGTGGTTTCTATTGTCATAAAGCAACACTAGAACTGGTAGCAGTCTCTACATCCAGACAAATGATTTTATATTTGACAGTGAATTTCTGCAGACAACTTTGAATATGAGCCTAAACTGAGTGAGAACTTTGTACCTCATAAATACTAACGTTACTGTAGACTGATGCGAAGATATGTTCCATTACTTACACCTTCATGCTCTTCCTTCAGAAGTTTATATGCCATATTCCATTATTTTAATGCCTTTTTAAATCTAAAAAATAATGTCCTTCATTGCCATGCTTTGCACTAATCAGAATATATAATATATTAATTATGCCATAATGTGTGCCATTCGTTAATAAATATTTTTACTAATTGTGAGCAAATTAAAAAAAATATTTAACATACAAGACATGATGTTCCATAAGCACCATTAGCATTACGGACAATTAACAGGAATGCAAGGGTATTTAGTTGAACCATTTTGTGACATCACGTTTATTCAGCCAGTCATGAAGAACAAAATTTCACTGAATAATCAAATGCCATAAATTTAAGGAAAGTTATGATTGTGTTGTATGCAATTCAGAATAAAGATATTATGTATAAGTGTGTGTTGTTTTGTTTTTTCTTTGTATGCTAGCAGTATCCATGTTCAGGCCCAGGTTGTTCTCAATAAAAGAGGTATTAGTGGTACCATTCAATTTCTAATGCTCATGTCATCCAGTGTTTTCATAGTACACTGTAGTTTTAGAAAGTCATTCCTAAAATGCTGCTTGATCAGTAAATTGAATGAGGTGGTTAAGAAGACTCCTTTGTCAACTAAGGAGAAATATTTTAAACTCTACTTTCTGCACTTTAAGATGCTCAGATATGTTGACTTGCTAGAGAAATAGTTGATTTGAAAGTATCTTTTTTTAGGATCAATAGCTAGTATTCTTGCAAGATTGGTACTTGGATCTCTTGTGTTTTTTCTAACCTTTCATAGTGTTCTTACTATCTGGGATCTAGCAGTAATTCACTGAAGACTGTCTGGCGTTAACCCAATGATGTTCATTACATGCTATGATTGCTTCTGCGTAAAAGGTGGAACACACAGTTTGCATTTAGTTTCATGACTTTGCCCTCAGCAAACGGGATACCAAGCCAAAGAATATGAGAACAGAACCCTAGGTCTTTGTTCTTCTGGATTGGGTGGTGAGAGGACCACACTATGCACTATTTGAAAAAAAATGTGATGTTTTACATGAATCTTCATAGAAACGGATGCAATTTATGCCATAGTTTGTCTTAGCACATAGCACTTTTTCAGCCTGCAATCCCTGCCACAACTCAATCTGCTCCTTTCTTCTGTCGTACTAGTTCTTTTCCACCACAAATGTTCAAACAACAAGCCACTTTTAGCAAATGTTGAGGCATTTTTCATGAAAAATTGTTTTGTTCTGAAAAATTTCCATTTTATTTCCTTTCGTCAAAATACTGTTTGATACATTCTACAGGATTTTTGCCATTTTTGTAAATGTTTTTACCATGTTTCTTTCATGACTGTTGGTCATGAGGCCACTTCTCTTTATAGTTACCACCTATATTTCTATCAAATTTGTCTTTGGAAAGAGAATACCACCTATATGCTGAATATGCTTTGTTTTCAGTTACGGCTTTAAAGCTTGATTACGTCTCAAATCCAGAGAAGAAAGACTTAGAATTTTTTTTTTTTACATAAGCTGCTCCAGATTCTGGACTTCTACCACAAAACTCAGTGGTTCATAGAGATGGAGCCTGGACATTGAGGCAGCTGTCCCTGGCCCAGGTTACAACCATTGTGCACCTCAGGAGATGTCAGGGTGACAGAGAAGTGAATAGGCATTACTGATTGCCTCTGTCAGGACTTTGAGAGGTGTCTCTTAGTGTGCTTTCCTGCCATTGACTCTCTGGTGGTGACCTAGGATCTGATGGCAGATGTATACTAGAAAAGATGGAGAAGTATTACCCGAAGAGCTACATGATCTGCAGAAGAAAGTGATGGGTCCTATACTACAGTCATTGCTTATCCCTTCCCTGAATGCATATGTGGTACACAGGTGAATCTCAAGGCAGCCTAAGGGAAATCTCCAAATAGCTACACTTGGTTGGCAATGCTGCAGTTGGTTCTTATCCTGAAGGAAGTAAAGGGGCTTCAGTTGTGGCAACTTGGCCATATGGTTGGCAGCAATGGAGGTTGCAAGCAAAAGAGAAATTATTTTCTAAGACGATCTATTCCACAGACTCAGATTGTGGCCAGTGTCTATAGGTGAAATCTGAAACACATAGGACAGAAAGAGTTGAAGTCTTTTTAACATTTTTGTTAAAAAGCACAGAAATATGAGCATGAGTTCCTCACACTTTGTTGATAAAATTAAAATTTGGAGCATAGTACATCAGGCTTCCTCCTGTTACAGTAATGGAATCAGCCACCACTGCCATTGACGGGTTTTTTTTATTTCTGTACAGCCTATTTTTTCCATGAGTCCAGCACTTCTGTATCCTCCTTTGTTGAGAAGATTACCTGCTCTGCAATATATTGATTATGGCCTCATATGCCTTTCCTCTGGTACTGTAACTGTATGTTCCTTTTATCCCAACACACACTCATCAGGTGATGGGCTCCTTCATGCCACACTTTTAGATATCACTGTAACAGGTTCTCGCCCCTCTGATGCTAGCTCTGGCATCTGCTTTTCTAAAATTTTATATTCAGTTGTCTAGTTCTGGCACTGTCTCACCAGGCACTTATAGACCCAGTGTCACTACAACATTGGTATGTAGCACTCTGCTTATCCTGCACTTGCCTTGCAGACATCAGTTGGTTAAGTTAATTTTGCTAGAATTCTAGCATCATGGTGTCTTCCTAAGCAGCTGGTAGTTTTGCTAGGCCTGCTACCCAAATTACAATACTGTTCACTGTAATGCCTCTGTCATTGTATCTCCAGGCTCCACTTATTTTCTCTTGTCACCTGCCTTCCCATTAAGGAATGCACTTCTATTACCCCTTCACATAGGAAGTCTTACTATGAAGAGGCTGACCTTTTCATCTAAGTCAGAGTTCCTTGAAGAAAAAAAGGCAAACTAAATGCATTCCAAAGGGTAAAACAATCCATTATGGAGGATATGGGAGAAGAATATGGTGTTGTCTTTCCTTCAACTCCTAAAGAAAAACCCAAATTTGGAGATATCCTCTGATTAAGGAAAAAGCAGACTTTACCCTCTGTAGTACTTTCTTCTCTGAGTTTCCTGAAGAAAACTTGCTGAACTCCACAGCAGTGTTCATGGTCGGTCTACTGTCAGAAGGCATCCTGTAGGACACCATGTCATTTGCTTGTGAATACCCTGTGTTCCCAGGAATGCTAGTAGTGTACTTCATATCCTTAAGACATGTTCCATATGAATGGAATTGTGGGGAAGGGTAATGCATTAAAAATGACAAAAATAAAATATAGTATGTGGAAATCATTGCATTTTATAATAACCTGAAAAGAGAAAAGACTGCAAGCATTGTCTTGCATAGAAAGAAGTAGGGTACAAAGAAATATGTTGCAGTAGATACATTTAACTGAGTGAAGAAGTGAGCATTACTAAAGATACAGTGCTGTTAAATTAGAGTAGGGGGGCTAGAATGTCAGGACAGAATAAGGGCTAATTAACTTTAGTTATGTTAGCAGCCAAAAATAACCAGGAAGTGGAAATCGGGGGTTAAAAATGGAAGATATATTTGGTATAATAAAGGAAATAAAGCAGTTGGAAGGTAGCTTGTTAGATTGTGGAAAGGGCAAGATGTGTGTCTTAAATAGAATGCATGGGAACATTGACTTCACATTAGGACCCAAATGATTGGGAAGTAAGGTATGCAGAAGAGAACTGAAATGATCTAAAAATAAAAGTATACAGAATGACATTGTATGATTGTTCATTGGTCTTGAGTATGTTTAAAAACACTAAATGTTGGCTATCATGTTTAGCTTTAGCTCTTCCTTTGGGGGGAAAATCATTTAAAGGTACAAGAGAGTAAGCCAGGACTCTGTCCTAGTCAGAGCTTTTTAGTATTAGGTGGGCTCTTACCATAATAGTAGATGTACTTTCTTATTACTGTTGCAGTATTCTTTTCACCTGGGATATCATACCAAGGATAGTCTAATGTCCGGCCAGCATACCAGTGCCTTTATATTGTCCTGGCATCATACATCAGACACATCCTATGCACAAGCCATAAGTTACATATGTAATGTACAGATGGCTAATCCGTAGAAATTCTTTGCTGCCAGTCTGAACGCAACTTCTGAATTTGTTCTGGTTACTGTTCACAGATCAGTATCCCATTGGATGCCCTTCCTTTCTTTTTTCTTCTTTGTAGTTTGATGTTCTTCATGTTTCACTGTTGCAGTCATTACATTTGGGTAATCTGCTGGCAGGTTGCCCTCAGTCGGCCAGAATAACAAAGTCTTGGGTCCTACGTCGATTGCTGTCTCCTCTTCCATGACATCAGGTTGTCAGGGGTATAAAACATGCAACCGACGCCATTTTATTCAGTCTTTCTTGCCACGCAGTGCCCGAAGCAGAAGCAGTTCACAAGTGCCAGTCGGCCGACTCCTGAAATTTTCGCATTCGACTTTCAGAACCGAAGTCCTCAATTAAAGATAAGTACCCCGCTGGGGAAACTTTTTCTTTCTCCTTACCGATGTCAGTAAAAGTTAATAATTGCATTACTTGTGGGAAGCAAATACCTCATAAGGATTTTCATTTGTACTGTATTCCTTGCCTAGGCCCAGATCATAACATGCCTTGCTGTCAGTTTTGTGCTAGATTTAACCAATGTACTATTAAGCGTCTGTATATTTTGCTTCAAAATATTTTGGATCCAGATTTAATTACCCTGAAATGTCGTCGGATAGCAATCCGACTACCGGAGTTCACAAAAAGTGCAAAGAAAAAAGACAGAGACAGACCGTCGAGGTCCAAAACCGACAACGAAGCTTCTCCTAAGCCAGTCGCCGGTTCGCCAGTACTCAGAGAGGCGCTTTTGCCAGCCCCTGATACCTGCTACTTTTGAGTCGCAGGCCTCTACCGAGACCCATGTGCGAGATTCTCAGAGTATTGAACCCGCGGATGTCTCTCCCTTGGATGGGTCCATAGCCGCTGAGCAGGCACCGGCTTCTGAGGGTGTTTTCAGGCCTCAACATTTTTATATAAAACTGACGCCAGCTTTAAAAGCAAAAACAACTTCTAAGTCTGAAAAACTGATGCATGAGCCACGTGCTCAGGCCCCTATGCCTAAAAAACAGATGATCAAAATGGCTGAGGACTTCATTACCTTGATTAGGGGTTCCCAACCCCCCCTCCACACTAAGAGGCCTAGGCAAGACACTGATTATGAATCTTCAGATCAGGTTTCAATTTCTTCTGATCAGGAATTTTCAGTACCACCCTGTGAGGATTCAGATGCAGAAGAATCCATCCCATCTACATCTCCTCCTGAGGATTATTCTTTTGAAGAAACCTTGCATACTTTAAGGGAACATTTTCATTGGGAGAGTCAGGATTTCTCTAAATCAAAAAAGAGGCTTAGGGATTTCCTTCTTCCTCAGCATAGGCCTTTGGCTATACCTCCTGTATTAGACATTGCTGATGTGTTTTCGGAATCAAGCATGACCCCTGATTCCCTATCTCCGGCTCCTAGTAAGGCAGACAGATATTACAGGGTCCCTGACTCCCACAAATTTCTATTCAAAAATCCTGCTGCTGATTCTGAAACTATCTTACAGGGTCCCAATATTGTAAAGGCCTCTACAGGCAAAAATCCAACCCCCTCGGATAGAGATTCCAGGGTGCTCTATAGATGGGGAAATAAGGTTTATATGTCTGCAACCTTGGCAATTAGGGCCTTAAACTGCCAGTTTCATATGCTTAAATATCAACAGCATGTTATGAGCCTATTGAAACAGAAAATTAAGTTGATTTCTGATTGTGTGGAAAATAAAGAATTACAGGAATTATTGCATGCAGCAGAACAGGTTGGAAAGCATTTGCAATGTGGTTTTGATTCCTTGGAGGCCTCTTGCAGGGCCACAGTTACTGAATCTGTGATTAGAAGGCATGTCTGGCTAAAGGAGCAAAATCTGCCTGATCATGTTAAAGCTAAATTGTTAGATGCCCCTTTACAGCATGATACTCAGTTTGGTAATAAGGCAGAAGAGGTTTTAAAGAAAATGGAAGACAAAGCTAAATCTATGTAAACTGTAAAAGATTTCTTACAAGTGCAGCCATCCAGATTCAGTAGGCACTGGCCTACTAAAATTTGGTCCTTTCCTGTGTCCAACAGAGTCTGTCAAGGCAAATCCAGGTGCTTACCAATCACAGGGTTCTTACAGGTCAAAGCAATGGGGTGCCTCTACCTCCAAATCTGGAGGAAACAAAGCACAACCCTACAGTAAGCAGTCTCAATGACGTCCCTCTACCATCACCAAGCACTTATCTTTTGGCAGCCCCCTTGGGGGGAAAATTAGCACTTCATGCTCAAAATTGGCAGTTAATTACCCAGGACAAGTGGGTATTAAACATAGTATCCCAGGAGTACAGATTTCATTTCCATACTTTGCCAATTCCAAACAGTTGGCCAGATCTTCCACAAAATCAATGGGCAGAGGCTCAGAAACAAGTTACGTCTCTCATAGATATGGGGGACTAGTCAACCAGTACTAGAACACAAAAAAGGACAAGGTTTTTATTCAAGACTGTTCCTGGTACCCAGAAAAGACAATGCCTGGGGTTCAGTACTGGACTTATAGATTTTGAACACGTTCCTGGACATTCCAAAATTCAAAATGCTGACTACAACAGCTACTGCCCATGCTAGGCAAGAACTCTTGGTTAGTGACTCTAGACTTAAAAGAGGCATACCTGCATATCCCAATAAGGGAATCGTGCAGAAGATACCTCCACTTCAAGGCAGGTTTTATGCATTACCAATTCTCTGCACCCTTTGGCTTATCTACTGTGCCCCGGGTCTTTACAAAGTGCCTGGCACCAATAATTGTATTTTGCAGACAAAGAAGCATACAAAATCTATCCTAACTTGGATGACTGTCTCATTCAAGCAGAAAACAAAGATATTCTTCAACATCTGTCATTTGTAAAAAGGCTTCTAACATGCCTAGGGTACACAATAAACAAAAAGACATCACAACTGGTACCCTCTCAAAAAATTACATTCCTGGGTGCAAGCTTGAATACAGCTGCCCAGATGGCTTACCTTACGCCAGACAAACAAAGGCAACTGACTATATACTTCAAACAGATGGCAACAAAAAACCCAGTTATCTGCAGGACAAATTCTGCAGTTGGTGTTCATGGCATCCTACTAATTCCATATGCAAGACTGCGTATGAGGAAACTTCAATGGTACCTAAAAAGCTTATGGAGTCATTCCTTGCCTACAACAGGAGTTTCTTTGGTGGGCAGAGACATGTCATCAAAACATGGGACTGTCATTCACTTTACCCCCTGCCACCCAAACCCTAACTACAGATGCATCAGACTATGCTTGGGGGGCCCACCTGGTGGGGCGATACATTCAGGGCATATGGAACCCAAACCAAATGCATCTACATATCAACCAGAAAGAGATGCTGGCTGTTCAGAAGGCCCTGACAGCCTTCAAGGACTTACTTCATCCAGGACAACTACTGATAAAGATGGACAACACCACGGTTATGTGGTACATAAACAAGCAGGGGGGTACACATTCCTACCCCCTTTGCAGACTAGACATGGCATTGTGGGACACAGCCTTGACTTACCAAATACATCTTCAAGCTCAATTCTTGCCAGGAAAACAAAATACTCTGGCAGACGTCCTAAGCAGAAATCTTATGAACCCTCATGAGTGGAAACTGGATCCACAAGTCTTCAGCATAGTAACACAGAAATGAGGGAGCCCAGACATAGATCTATTTGCCTCTCCCCAAAATTGTCAGCTGGACAAGCCAAGGACTTATCACAGACAAGCGTGGAAAGTGGATGCCCTATCTTTCAGTTGGAAAAACCTTTCCTCCTCTGCCTCTTCTTCCCAGGGTCTTACTAAAGGCCAGACAGGAAAAACCAAAACTTATCCTAATTGCTCTGGACTGGCCTCACCAGCACTGGTACCGAATTCTAAGGAATATATCTCAACTCCCTCCTTGGTACTTGCCTCAAATACTTCATCTGCTGTCTCAGCAGAACAATCAAATTCTGCACACTCCGCTCCAAACTCTGAACCTGGCAGCATGGCTGATCATGTAATTATTCAAACAACACGTCTTAGTAAATCTGTTATGGATGTCATTTTGGAAGCCAGAAGGCTTAGTACTAGAAAATCTTATGCTGATAAATGGAAGAGATTCTGTGTTTGGAACCAAGCACAAGGAACGGACTCAGCAAAACCAAATATTCCCCAGATTTTGTAATACTTGACTGAGATGCTTGACAAGGGCCTATCCTTCTCTTCAGTAAAAATCCATGCCCCTGCCATTTCGGCTCACTACAACACAGAACCTCCTATCTTCTCTCATCCTCTGCTAAAGTAGTATATTAGAGGGGCCAGAAATTTAAGGCCTCCCAGAAGATCACCAACTCCTGCATGGGACCACAATTTTGTGCTGGAAAAACTCTCCCTGCTTCCTTTTGAACCAGCAGCTAATGCGGATATAAAGTTTTTATCTTGGAAAACAGCTTTCCTTTTGGCAATCACTTCAGCAAGAAGGGTTTCAGAACTACAGGCTCTCATGGCTGGTGGAGCCTTTTTATTACATTTCACCCCGACAGGGTGTCCCTCAGGACCAATCCTTCCTTTATGTCTAAGGTGGTATCCAGTGTGGCTCTTAACCAAACTATTCACCTGCCAACATTTTACCCAAATCCGCAGAACAAGGGGGAGCGGATTCTGCATTCATTGGATTTACACAGACAACCAAGATTCTACTTAAACAGGACCAAATCTCTAAGAAAGTCTGAGCAACTACTGGTGGCATTTGCATCAGGATCAGAGGGGAAGGCTATATTAAAGCTGGCTATTTCTAAGTGGATAAGCCACTGCATTCGTTTCTGCTACTTGCATCATGGTAAACTTGTACCCAAGGAAATCAGGTCACATTCCATCAGAGCTGCCTCTACTTCAGCAGCCTTTCTCAGAGGAGTTCCAACCAAAGACATTCTAGAAGCTGCTACTTGGAGCTCTATTCATACCTTCACAAAGCATTATCATTTGCCTCTCTTTTCTAAATCAAGGGCAGGATTTTCCACTGCAGTTCTACAGGGCCTTGCAGCCGCTCCTAATACTATTTGGTTCCATCCTCCCATCCATAGCTTTGGGATTCTACCCAAATGTAATAACTGCAACAGTGAAACACGAAGAACATAGTACAGTTGTGTACACTAAATGTCGATGTTAGAGTGTACGAGTGTATTCACTGTTGCAGTCCGGGTTACCCACCTGCCATCCCCCTTTTCTATAACTTCTCTTTCCTTCACTATACTCTAAAGCCTTTGTGGTGTATTTGCTTTTAGATGAAGGTAAAGTTTATGTTGCTAAAAGTGCATTTTTATATATTGCTTTTAGTTTTATACACACACACACACAAATATATATATATATATATATATTTTTTTTTTTTTTTTGCTTCCCATTTGGGGGGTACCTCACATCTGGTGCAGGAAAAACTGAATAAAATGGCATTGGCTGCATGTTTTATACCCCTGATGACCTGACGTCATAGAAGAGTAGACAGCAACCAACGCAGGACCCAAGACTTTGTTATTCAGGCCGACTGAGGGCATACTGCCAGCAGATTACCCAAATGTAATGATTGCAACAGTGAATACACTCGTACATCTACATTTATGGTAAGTGTACACAACTGTACTTTTTCATGTCATCCAGGAAGAGGAAATGTGTGGTTGGGAGGCAGATACCACATAAAGACAGACACAAGAAATGTCTTTTTTGTTTGGGTGCTGCTCACAACCATACTCAGTGTGATATCTGTCAGGCATTTGTCCACAAGATATTCTGCAGCCATTTGTCTTCCCTTGCTGTTTATCTGGAAAGCCAGTGTCTGAAGTTATCCAGGGTACCATGGCCGAATCCGCCTGCCCCAAAGTTTAGCTTCCTCTTAAGAAAAAAGCTGAAAACTCATACTAAATCTGCTGCTGTCAGCAGATTTCTCTGTCAAGTTAAATGAAGAAACCAAGGATTGTCTGATACTGACAAGCTCCCTCTGCCACGAGTCAGTTGGAGAGCAAAACAGATATGCCTATTCATATGTCTGCTGAGGCCATGCATATAACTGGTACAGATGTAAAAGAACCATGTCTGATTATTTATTTTACTTATTTATTTACCGTCTTTTGTTAACAGGAAAAGTACGACTCAGCAAAAGTCCCATTTTCAGCATAAGCCTGTTAAGAAAAGTTCCATATAAAATGCATATTTATAATGAAAAACAATAAAAATGAAACATTTAATGATTATAGCTAAAGGCCCTAAAGAAATCCCCCAAATTTTATTTAGGGAAGAGGTGCCTGGTACCCTCACTGAATCCAGGCAAGGCGCTCAACTGCCTAGATTTGTCAAAAATTAAACTTGGTTGCTGTAGCTAAAGATCCTCACAAAGAGAGTCAGGACTTTAATCAATGGCTTTTTAGTGCCCTCAAGGCTCTGAAATCCCCACCGGATACCTGGTTTAAAGTGGCAGAAAGCACCCCTGTACTACCAGGCTATAACTCATTCCACACCTTTCAACCCCGAAATATGGACCGAAGCTCCAAAGGCAGTGGTGTCTCCACATTCTTAAAGAATATGCACACCTCCAGACTAGTAGCCCAGCATAATGCATCTGAGATACTTCAGATGCAACTAACATTGGGTAAGAAGGCGATCCAGGTCATAGCCTGCTATAGGTCTCCAACCATGTCTCTAGACTCTCACTCCATGTTCCTAAGCACCATGAAATCCATCAAGGTCCAACCCAACACTCTCTTACTAGGAGACTTCAACTACCCTTCCATCAACTGGGAAAACTACTCAAGCATCAATACATTGGCCCAATGCTTCCTGGAATTCATCAGTTCCAGTGCCTTGGACTAGCTCATTCTTACTGCTACTAGAGAAAGCAACATCCTTGACCTGGTTATTACTAACATGGGTGACCATTGCTCTACACCAATAGTCAATCCCTCCCTGGTCAGATCCAACCATAAACTAATCACCATGGAAATCCATATCTCACCCACACCCCCCGCAAAGGTAACCACCTTGAAAAACTTCTCCAAAGCTGACTTTGGGCTCCTAAAAAGAGAGGTGGCTAACTTCACGGCACCCATGCCAATGGAAAGTAGCTTGCATGACTGCCAAATCATACACCAGTGCACTGTACAAACATGTACATAAATGCATGGAACTAGCCATACCCAACAGAAGCAAGACGCTCTCCTCCAAAAAAAAAAAAAAGGAAGCCACTCTGGTGGTCCCCTGCTATTAATAAACTAAAACAGAAGGAAGAAACTGTTGCAGCAAAAGGTGAAGTCACAAGACTGGAAAATCCCCCTTATTAGCCTCAACAAAAAAGTTGAGATCTCTCATCAAATCCTTTAAAGCCAGCTATGAAGGCAGAATTGCAGCAAACGCTAAAAACAATCACAGCCTTCTATAGCTATAGCAGGACCCTCCATGGCAATACCCAGATTTGCTCTGAGTTGCTGTACAATGGTACCTCCTATACTGAGCCAACAGATATTGCCAATGTACTGCCGACAGATTCACTGCCAACTTTACCCCTCTTCTACCCCCCAAAGGACCAATCACAGTACCGGAAGAATGCCAGGCACCCAGCATTACTGCAACACAGGTTAAAGCTGCATTGTCCAAGGCCAAGAATACAGCTTCCATGGGACCCAATAATATCACTGGATGTGTTCTACATGAACTGGCACCACATATGTGTGCCCTGTTCAGTCACAGCCCCACCTCAGGCTTTGTCCCTACCAAATGGTGTACTGGTACAGTCATCCTTCTCCATAAAGGGGGAGCGACTAGAAACCCTGGAAATCGTTGGCCCATTAGCCTGACGAGTCTGATATGTAACGCTATGGAGTGCATCATCATGGACCTGATTAACAAAGATATAGGAAATCTCCAAACTCTAGACCCCACGCAATTTGGCTTTGTGAAACGGAGATCATGCCTGCTCAACCTGCTTGACTTCTTTGAGTCAGTCACCAGGGCTGTGGATGAAGGTAAGGCAGTGCATACAGCCTACCTCCATCTGGCCAAGGCCTTTAATACAATTCCTCACTCAGGAAGTATTGATAAACTCACCAAACTAGGCATCTACCCCTGTATCACTAGGTGGGTTGCAAATTGGCACACAGAACACACAGTCTGAAAGTAGTGGACTCCAAGTCAGACCAGTCATGAGTGGAGTCCCACAGGGATCGGTCCTGGTGTGTCCTCTCCTGTTCAGCATCTACTTCTTAGACATTCAGGCCAACACAAAGGGAGTCTGGCTGACCAAGTTTGTAGACTACTGCAAGCTGGGAGGCATTATTAACTCTCCAAGTGATGCAGACATCCTACACAAAGGCCTCCCTGAGACCAATGACTTGTGTCGAAACAATAGCCTTAAGCTTAACGCCAAAAAATGCGTCATCATCCCCTTTGGTAAAAACTCAGTTCCCACTAATTACCACATTGATGGGAGCCTACTGAAGACGTTATAAGAGATCTGGGGATGCAGGTTGACAGCAACCTCTCCTTCAACTACCACATTTCCACTGTGGTCCGAAAGTCCTTCTATGTGGCACATCTCATTATCAAGGGCTTTGCATCCAGGAAAAAAGAGGTCATAGTCTCTCTCTCTCTCTACTCTTCCCTCATTAGACCAATAATAGAGATATAATACCCCATTTAGCATGTACCTCACTAGACACCTGCAACACCTGGAGAGGCCACAGAAGTACCTCAAGAAGAGGATCCTAAACATTAAACACATGTCCTACATGGACAGACTCAAAAGGCTCCAGCTATTCTCTTGTCTCATATCGCCAACTTAGAGGCAATCTCCGCTCGACTTACAAAGCCATGTAGACCCAACTCTGTTAGAAATGCTGCATGTAAAGAAATCCCAATCCCTGTGCACCACATGCTCCAGAGACCTCAACCTCATTGCCAGAACATGCTAGAGGGAAAGGTTCCTCATCCATAAACTGCCCGTACTCTGGAATAGACTTCCCATACATGTCAAGCAGAGGACCTCGCTGTCCCGCTTCAAGAGAAATCTTGAGTGGATGTGTAATAGAAAGTTCACCACGGGGATCACTCCAGTGGCTCTACTTGATAGAGGCACTGGGGACTAATATCGGGTGGTACAATGCCAGGGCACTTTTATGGGCTAGGCTTGTAAAGGCTCCAGGGCCATTAGCCTAGTACAAACCTATGAACAGGGATTGTCCATCTCTGCTGCTACTTCTCCCTGGTCTTCTACCCCATCTAGGAGACCTAGTGATGTTAATTCTTGTGATGAGGAGTTGTACTCTGGTGAAGAATCATTAGCTTATTCTTCACAAATATACTGTCTTTTGACTTGGGGGTCCAATGAAGAGGATTCTTTCTCTTGTGACTCTTCAGAAATTACCCTTTGGGGAGACAGTGGTTCATATGATGGAGCAATAAGTGAGATTGTTCTCAGTTATCAGAGTTTCAAAAAAGGTATTATAAACTATTGTAAATGGACTCAGACCTTTAGCAGTGCTTCCAGTCTTAGATGCCCTGTGAAACCAGACAGATTTTATAAGGTACCCAAAAATTATGAATACTTGTGTAAAAGTCCATCATCTTATCCTGCTGTTTCCATTCCACAGATAAGCCATCCTAACTGCTTGCCTCTTTCAAACATCTGCCTTTTGAGAAGGACACCCATGTTAAGAGGAGATGTGGTAAAAAAAAAAAGTGTATACTTCTGCTACTTTGGCCTATAGGGTCATTAATTGTCAGACTCTCATGACTGGATATGTCCTGGATTTCTATCTCAGCCTGGGGGGGTGGTTACTGACTTGTCTGATTCAGACAGTAAGACAACTTATCTCTCTCTCTACTGCTGAAGTAGCCCACCATTCCATTAAATGTAGTAATGATGCCTCCTGTAGGTGATCTGCTTATGGTTCTGTCATGACGAGATATTCCTAGTTGCACTTGCAGCTTTTACTGGAGGACATCAGGGCTAAGCTTTTAGATTCTCCCTAAGGTAACCAGAATCTTTTTTCCACTGTTGCTGCAGAATTGTTAAACACTGGGCAAGATAAGGACAAGGTTATGCAGGAATTCCGGCAATGTTATGATATCCTATTCCTATGTTGCAGTATTCTTGGTGTGGGGTTTCCTGCATTCAGGCTCCTGTACAAAAGCTTCAGCTTGGCTGTTGTAGCTGCGTGGGACATCACAGGTAGGGCCATAAACCAGGGACCTTATGTGTGACGTCTGCACACACAATCCTCAGAACTTTTCAGCTGCAGACGACTTTATATCATACAATCGCTCTCCAGACGTCGGATCGACTATAGATAATAACCTGTTGGGTTTTTGCATTTCTAATATTTTACCGATCTTTCGCATTGCGTACGCTTGGTTGTTTTTAGCTTTCAGCTGATGTCAGGTAAAAAGGGAAAGTGCCAGTGTGGGTGCCAGATTCCCCATAAGGACCCCCATGACAAATGCATTTTCTGTTTAGGCCGGGAACACGATCATAACGCCTGCCCTATTTGTAAGTCTTTTGTGCCTAAGACCTTGCATAGCCATCTGGCAACTTTAAACTTTTACTTAGAAAACCAATGCCTCAAACGGCTGGCTCTCAGGATGGATCCCAATTCAGAGGCCACCCAAAAACCTCTGCATAAGAAGGCCAAGATGCCTAGGCCTTCATCACCTGTCGCTTCACACTTGGATGCCCCACCAACTACCGATGTAGTAGTTGAGCGTTTGGCAGATCCGTCTGCTCCATCGACCTTCCCCGTGGAGGCTGATGCACAGCCGATGTCCGGCATGTCCACGGAGCTTTGTTGGACACCGACTCCTGTCGATGTCGAGGGAGGAACTAGATTCGGGGGTTCCTTCGACTGGGATCCAGATCTCTGATACAGCCACTACAAAACCCAGCTCTAGACCAACTCCAACCAAAAAGAATCAGAAAACAAAACATCTTACGCCTGCTTCTGAAGCCCCTCCAGACTGGGAGGCCTTCACCTCCTCTCTTATGCAGGCATTTATGGCCATTAGGCCTTCTGCCTAACACACAACTACATTGCCTCTGCTAAGCCCTAAGCCAACTTCTGCTTCTTCTATTCCCATGGCTCCACTCCTTGAGGAAAAAGAAGAACAACATGAATCTACCTACTCTTCCTCAGACAAATCCATCTCTTATGCATCCCAGATTGCTTCTCCCAAGGAATATTATTCTCCTGATGAGGATTCTGTGGGAAGGGTATTCTCCACCTGAAGACATTACATTTGGTGAAATCATCACCAAAATGAAAGATGATTTCAAATGGGATACTTCCCAAATGATAGAAACCCAAAAAAGATACTTTGAACTGCTGCAAGTGGAATCCCCCTCCCCTTCAGCTGTACCCCCTGTTCTTCCTGCATACTTGGATGCCTTTACTGCAGCTTCTAGAACTCCTGACTCACAGCCTCCTGCACGTAAACGCCCAGACCGCTTCTGCAAGGTGCCAGAGGAACAAAAATTCCTCATAAAATCACCCATAGCAGACCCAGCAGTGATTGCCACTGCCCCTGATAAACAGTCTAGGTTGCTGCCTTCTGCCTCTCTATTGCCCACGGATAAAGGTAGCAAATCCATGGATAGAATAGGCAAGAAGATGTACACTTCCTTTACTTTGGCCGTCAGAGCCATTAACTATCAAACACACATGACCCCAAGTATGACCTAGACTTAGTATCCCAAGCTACCTCTATGCTGGCTTCAATTCCTGACAGTCCCATTAAAATGGAAATCTCCTCCAAATTGTCATTAGCACTACAAGTGGCTAGACACTCCATAAGATGCAGCTACGATGCTGCAGAAGCTTCTGCTTGCTCTGCAGTATCAGCATCTGTCCTTAGGAGATATTCTTGGCTTAGACTACAGAATCTGCCAGAGGACTTCAAGTCCATAATCTTGGACGCTCCCCTGGATCACAACTTCCTCTTTGGAAAGCAATTTGCAGACCTATTTAAGAATCTGCAAGAAAAAAGCAAAGGCTTACAGGATATTAAACATCTCCTGGTATCCTCTATACCCAAATTTTATAGGAACTACCCAGCTAAGACTACCTTTGTTAGGTGTAACCCGCATTCTGCTGCCTCCTCCTCCAGACACAGAAGAGGAACTAGAAGACATTCCTCATTCAGGCCCACTAGCCTACCACCTCAGCCAAGACAACCCTTTCAGGACAGGGGAGGTCCCAGTAATGTGTGACTGCCTTGCTCATCTGCCCCTCTCAGCTTGCCTTACCCACTGTTTCCCCTTCTGGCAGAAAATCACCACAGACCAGTGGGTATTAACCATTATTCAGAAAGAATACTTTCTATCCTGGAAACAAATTCCCCCCTGGATAGGCATTCCTCCCCCCCCCCCAAAAAAAAATGCCATCTCCTTCCACAAATTTTGTCAGACCTGCAACAGCAGGGCACAATAGAGCCTGTTCCCACAGGACAGGAAGGAAAGGGATTCTACTCCCGTCTATTCCTGGTCCCTCAAGACCCATTTTGGATCTCTCCTTCCTAAACCTTTACCTGCAGGTACCACCCTTCAAAATGCTGTCACTTCCACCCTCTTACCTTCAAATGCTTTCATGTTCACCTTGGACCTAAAAGATGGTTACCTGCACATTCCCATCAGGGCCTCACACAGATGTTTCCTGCATTTCTCTGGGCCATCCTCGCACTTCCAATTCATGGCCTTGCCCTTTGGCTTATCCACTGCCCCAAGAGTGTTTACAAAGTGCCTAGCTCCAGCCATTGCCTTCTGCAGGACCCAAGGAGTCCAGATTTACCTATATCTGGACAGCATCCTTATCCTAGCACAGTTAGAAGATTCCCTCTTAAGACATCTGCACTTCACTATGTCCCTACTACAAAGTCTAAGGTTCACCCCAAATCTCAAGAAGTCCTCCCTGAACCTAGACAAGGACAAGATATTCCTAGGTTGCAGAATCAATACAGTACGAATGAAAGCCTTTCTCCCGCAGGACAAGGTTCTATCTCTAACTTCCCACTTCCAGGAAGTCTTGTTCTCCCAGACAGTCACTGCAAGGCAAATGTTCTTCATGTTTCACTGTTGCAGTCATTATATTTGGGTAATCTTGCTGGCAGGTTGCCCTCAGCTGGCCTTAATTCCAAAGTCTTGGGTGCTGCGTCGGTTGCTGTCACCTCTTCCCTTGATGTCAGGTCATCAGGAGTATAAAAGATGCAGCCGACGCCATTTTCTTTAGTCTTTCTTGCCGTGTGGTGCCCGTAGCAGAAGCAGTTAGTAAGTGCCGGTCGGCCAACTCCTGAGATTTTCATGTTCGAGTTTCAGATCCGAAGTCTTCATTAAGGCTAAGTACCCCATTGGGGAAACTTTTTTCTTGCTCCAGACCGATGTCAGAAAAAGTTAATAATTGTATTTCTTGTGGAAAGCAAATACCTCATAAGGACTTTCATTCTTACTGTATTCCTTGCCTAGGCCCTGACCATGACGTTTCAGGTTGTCAGTTTTGTGCTGGATTTAACCAACGCACTATTAAGCGTCGGTATGACTTTGCATTAAACTATTTTTGGCGCAGATTTAATTATAAAATGTCGTCGGATAGCCATCCAACTACCGGAGTTCACAAAAAACGAAAAGAAAAGGATAGATTGCCGAGGCCCAAAACTGACAAAGCTTCTCATAAGCCAGTCGCTGGTTCTCAGTGAGGCGCTTTCGCAGCCCATGACGCCCGCTACTTTAGAGTCGCAGGCCGCTACTGATTCCCACGTGGAGTCAGCTACGCCACTAGAAACTCAAGGTATTAGAACCTCGGTCCTGATTCCCTCAGATGGGTCCAGAGCCGCTGAGCAAGCACCGGCTTCTGAGGGTGTATTCAGACCTAAACAATTGTACATTAAACTGATTTCAGCTTCAAAGACTAAAGCACCTTTAAAGACAAAGAAACTCAAGAGCCACATGGACAGGCCTCCATGCCCAAAAAACAGATGCTCAAAATGGCCGAAGACTTGATTATCTTGATCAGGGGTTCCCATCCCCCTCCTGATAAGAGGCCTAGGCAAGAGACAGTCTATGAATCTTCTGATCATGTTCTATTTCTTCTGATTCCTCCTCCGATCAGGAATATTCACTCCCCCCCCCCCTATGAGGATTCTGATGCTGAAGAATCCATTCCTTCATCTTCTCCTCCTGAGGACTATTCTTTTGGGGAAACCTTGTACACCATGAGGGAGCATTTCCAATGGGAGAGCCAAGATTTTTCTGAATCTAAAAAGAGGCTTAGGGACTTCCTTTTACTACCTCAGCACAGGCCTCTAGAGCCAATGTTAGACATTGTAGATGATGTGTTTTCAGAGTCTAGTCTGACCCCTGACTCCTTACCTCCAGCTCCTGCTAAGCCTGGCAGCTATTACAGGGTTCCTGACTCTCACAAATTCCTTTTCAAAAACCTTACTGCAGACCCAGAGACTTTTTCACAGGGTCCCAAAGAGGGTTAAGGCTTCCGCTGCAAAAAACGTACCCCCTCTTACAGAGGTTCTAGGGCACTGGATAGATGGAGAAAAAAGGTTTACACATCTGCTACTTTGGCTATAAGAGCCTTAAACTGTCAGTTTCATATGCTCAAATACCAGCAACATGTCATGGCATTGCTTAAACAAAAAATGTTAAATTCTGAATGTGCAGAAAACAAGGAAATGCAGGATTTATTACATGCAGCTGAACAAGTTGGAAAGCATACTTTGCAATGTAGTTTTCATTCTCTGGAGGCCTCCTGCAAGGCCGCAGTTACGAGTTCTGATGTTCATCATGTTACACTGCTGTAGTCATTACACTTGGGTTATCCTGCCGTCAGGCGGTTCCCCAGTCGGCCAGAGTTCCAAAGTCTTGGTCCGGTGTCGGTTGCTGTCGCCTCCTCCGTGACGTCGGTGCGACAGGGGTATGCAGCCGATGCCATTTTCTTCAGTCTTTCTTGCCACGCAGTGCCCAAAGCAAAAGCAGTTCGCAAGTGCCGATCGGCCGTCTCCTGAGATTTTCATTCCAAATCCAGAACCAAAGTCTTCTACAAAGCTAAGTACCCCATTGGGGAAACTTTTTCTTGCCAAAGACCGATGTCAGTAAAAGTTAAGAACTGTATTTCTTGTGGGAAGCAAATACCTCATAAGGATTTCCATTCCTATTGTATCCCATGCCTAGGCCCAGACCACGACCTCACTGGTTGTCGGTTTTGTGCTTGGTTTAACAAGCGCACTATTAAACGTCTGTTTGATTTTGCCCGACATTATTTTGGTAGAAAATTCAATTATACCATGCCATTGGAACTTCCCACGACCAGAATACACAAAAAGCTCAAAGACAAGGATAGGCACCCGAGGCCCAAAACTGACGACAAAGCCTCTTCTAGGCCAGTCGCCGGTTCTCCGTTTTTCAGCGAGGTGTCTTCGCAGCCTCTGATGACCGCTTCTGTAGAACCATAGGCCGCCTCTGACTCCCACGTGGAGATGGCTGAGCCTTCGGACGCACAAGTTATTCAGCCTACTGAAACTAACCCTTCAGAGGGATCCGGAGTAGCTGAGCAACCCACAGCTTCAGAGGGTGTCTTCAGACCTACTCAGTTAAGCATTAAACCCACAGTTAAGTCTAAGCCTCCTTTAAAATCAAAGAAACAAATACAGCATTCTCCAGGACAGGCCTCCATGCCTAAGAAACAAATGCTCAAAATGGCCAAAGACCTAATCACTCTGATCAGGGGGTCCCATCCAACTCCTGATAAAAGGCCTAGACAGGATGCAGACTGTGACTCATCCGACCAGGTGTCCATCTCTTCTGATTCTTCCTCAGACCTAGGATATTCTTTACCCCCTTATGAGGATTCTGATGCTGAGGAATCAATTCCATCAGCCTTACCGCCTGAGGATTACTCCTTTGGGGAAACCCTACGTACCATGAGGGAACATTTCCACTGGGAAGGCCAGGATTATTCAGAATCCAAGAAAAGGCTCAGAGACTTCCTTTTATTGCCTCAACACAGACCCCTTGCTATTCTGCCAATGTTAGATATTGTGGATGATGTGTATACTGAATCCAGCTTAAATCCTGATTCCTTACCTCCAGCCCCTGTTAAACCTGACAAGAGTCCCTGACTTACACAAATTTCTGTATAAATGCCCTGTAGCTGACCGTGAAACTATTTCTCAGGGACCCAAAGGGGTTAAGGCCTCATCAGCCAAGAATCCAGTTCCCTCTGACAGATTCCAGAGCATTAGACAGATGGGGAAAGAAAGTATATACGTCTGCAACTTTAGCAATGAGAGCCTTAAATTGCCAATTTCACATGCTAAAATATCAGCAATTTTTACTGTCTCAGTTAAAAAAAAAATGCTTCCAGAATCAGATCCTCCTAATTTTAAAGAAATGCAGGATTTATTGCATGCAGCTGAACAAGTGGGAAAGCATACTTTGCAATGTGGCTTTGATTCTCTAGAGGCCTCCTGCAGAGCAGCAGTTACAGGCTCTGTCATTAGAAGACATGCTTGGTTAAAAGAACATACGTTACCAGATCATGTTAAAGCAAAATTACTGTATGCATCTTTGCAGCAGGATGTGTTATTTGGAGTTAAGGCAGAAGAGGTATTAAAGAAAATGGAGGATAAGGCAAAATCTGTGCAAACGGTGAAGGATTTGTTACAGGTTCAGCCTCCTAGATTTAGCAGAAACTGGCCAGCTAAGAATTGGTCCTTTCCAATTACAGACAGACCTCAAAGGGGAAGATACAGACGTCCAAGAGGTAGAGGTCAAACACAAGGTCCTTACAGGCCTCGACAATGGGTTGCATTAGGCCAGAAAGAAGGGGAAGACAGGCCCCAACCATATAAAAAGCAGCCCCAATGACTTCCCACTACAGCTGCCAAACAAATCTCTCTTGGCAGCCCCCTTGGGAGGAAAACTGGCACTCTTCTACCACAATTGGCAAATGATCACCAAAGACAAATGGGTTCTCAACATTGTATTTCAAGGTTACAGGTTCCACTTTCCCACTCTGCCAAGGTCAAAAGGAATGCCAAATCTGACACCAAATCAATGGGCAGAGGCTCAAAAACAAATTACAGCACTCATGGATATGAGAGCTATTCAAAAGGTACCATCACAGGAGCAAGGACAAGGATTTTACTTGACTCTTTCTGGTACCCAGAAAGGACAAAGCCTGGAGGCCCATTCTGGATCTTTCATCTCTAAACACTTATCTGGATGTTCCGAAATTCAAAACGTTGACACTACAGCAGCTTCTTCCCATGCTGGGCAAGAATGCTTGGCTCGTAACCTTGGACCTCAAGGAGGCATACATGCATGTCCCTATCAGACAAAACTGCAGAAGATACCTCAGATTCATAGCTGGTTCAATGCACTACCAATTCTCTGCACTGCCCTTTGGCTTATCTACTGCGCCCAGGGTCTTCACAAAGTGCCTGGCATCAGTAATTGCATTTTGCAGACAAAGGAATTCAAATTTATCCTTACCTGGATGACTGCCTGATTCAAGCAGAGAGCAAGGGCATTCTTCTAAAGCATCTGGCAGTTGTAAAAAAGTTATTAAGTTGCCTGGGGTACACAGTAAACGAAAAGAAATCAAAACTAGTGCCCTCACAAGAGATTATATTCCTGGGTGCCAGCTTGAACACAATGGCCCAGATGGCTTATCTCATGCCAGACAAACAAGGACAACTGACTCAATACTTTCAATTGATGGCAACAAAGACCTAACTCCCTGCAAGAGAAATTCTGCAGACCTTGGGTTATATGGCATCCTGCATACTACTAATTCCATATGCAAGACTGCATATGAGGAAACTACAATGGTACCTAAAGAATGTATGGTCTCAACACTGTCAAAGTTTGGAAACAGTTATACCACTAATTCCTTGCCTTCAACAGGAGTTTCAATGGTGGGCTCAAGCTTGTCACTTCAGCAAGGGACAGCCTTTTACACAACCCACAGCCAGGCAAACACTGACAACAGATGCTTCGGATTACGCCTGGGGAGCACACATAGCAGGCAAATGTATTCAGGGCACGTGGCCCACAGAACAAAGACAACTTCACATCAATCAAAAAGAGATGCTAGCTGTACAAAATGCCCTTATAGCTTTCAAGGCCCTGCTGCATCCAGGACAACTACTGCTAAAGACAGACAACACCACAGTTATGTGGTACATAAAAAAGCAAGGGGGCACTCACTCCTATCCCCTATGCAGACAGGCCATGACCTTGTGGAACACAGCTATAAACCTTCAAGTTCATCTGCAAGCACAATTCCTGCCAGGAGAGAAAAACACACTGGCAGACGACTTAAGCAGAAACATCATGGGTCCCCACGAATAGGAATTGAATCCACAAATATTCAGAATGATAACACAGAAATGGTGGAGCCCAGACATAGATCTGTTTGCATCCCCAATAAACTGCCAGCTACAAAAATTCTGCACAAAGAGTTACCATCCACAAGCATGGAAAGTGGATGCCCTTTCATTCAGCTGGGAGAACGTACAAGTATATGTTTTCCCACCACTACCTCTCCTGCCAAAGGTACTCATAAAAGCCAGGCAAGAAGAGCCAAAGATGATCCTGATTGCACCAGACTGGCCTCGCCAGCACTGGTACCCAATCTTAAGGAGTGTAGCACAAGAACCACCCTGAATTTTGCCTCAAATCCCACATCTGCTGACTCGGCACAACAATCAAATACTACACAGCCAGCTAAAGGCCTTAAACCTAGCTGCATGGAAGATTCCTTAGTCAAGCAAGCAATGCCTCTCTCCAAAGCTGTTATGGATGTCATTCTGGAGGCCAGAAGGCCTAGTACCAGGAAAGTCTATTCAGATAAATGGAAGACATTCTGTGCCTGGAACCAAGCTCACAGCCTTGACCGTCTTGTCCCAAACATTCCTCAGATACTACAATACTTAACTGAGATGCTGGACAAAGGCCTCTCCTTCTCATCCATCAAGATCCACACCTCTGCCATCTCTGCTCATTACAACACGGATCCACCAATTTTCTCTAATCCTCTGTTAAAACAATATGTCAGAGGGGCTAAAAACATAAGACTGCCCCATAGAGCACCTACTCCAACCTGGGACCTCAACTTTGTTTTGAAAAAAGTAACTTTGCCTCCTTTTGAGCCAGCTAACACAGCTAAATTAAAATATATCTCTTGGAAAACTGCTCTGCTCCTGGCAATAACATCAGCACGAAGAGTTTCAGAATTGCAGGCACTAATGGCAGTGGAACCTTTCCTCATTTTCAACCAGGACAGGGTGTCTTCAAAAACTTAACCCTACGTTTATGCCAAAGGTGGTATCCAGTGTGGCTCTAAACCAAACTATTCACCTGCCAACTTTTTATCCTAAACCACAGAATAAAGGGGAAAGACTACTGCATTCTTTGGACATTCACAGGCATTAATGCTTCTACTTGGACAAAACCAAAGCTCTCAGAAAATCTGAGCAATTATTGGTAGCATATGCTGCAGGAGCACAGGGAAAAGCCATTTCAAAACAGACTATTTCAAAATGGATAGGACATTGTATACATTTCTGCTACACATACCATGGAAAACCTGTGCCTAGCAGCATTAGATCTCACTCCACCAGGGCAACAGCCACTTCAACTGCCTACCTCAGAGGAGTGCCTACCCAAGGACATTTTGGAAGCAGCAACTTGGAGTTCTGTACATACCTTCACCAAGCATTACCATCTGCCTCTATACTCTAAATCCAGAGCTTGCTTTGCCACTGCACTGCTGCAGGGCCTTATAGCCACCCCTAATGCCTTATAGAACCAGCCACCCTACCTCTGCTTTGGGATTCTACCCAAGTGTAATGACTGCAGCAGTGTAACACGATGAACATACCACAGTTTTGTACTTACCATAAATGTAGATGTTTGAGTGTATACACTGCTGCAGTCCAGGTTACCCTCCCTCCTTCCCCTCTTACTGTCTGGTACGTACCTATGTCTTCTACCCTTTACTACCTATGGGGAGTATTTGCTGGTAGCTGTAAGTTGTTGTTTGCTTTTCTTATGTATGTTTTATTAGCAATTGGAATTGCCTACCTCTTTAGAGGCACCTGACATCTGGGGCAAGAAAAACTGAAGAAAATGGCATCGGCTGCATCTTCTATACCCCTGACGCACTGACGTCAGGGAGGAGGCGACAGCAGCCGACGCTGGACCAAGACTTTGGAACTCAGGCAGACTGGGGAAGCGCCTGACGGCAGGATAACCCAAGTGTAATGACTGCAGCAGTGTATACACTTGAACATCTACATTTTTGGTAGGTACAAAACTGTACTTTATTAGGAGGCATGCTTGGTTAAAGTAACAAAGTCTGCCTGATCATGTCAAAGTGAAATTATTAGATGCACCTATACAACATGATACGTTGTTTGGTGTTAAGGCAGAAGAGGTGTTAAATAAAATGGAGGACAAAGCTAAATATATGCAAACTGTCAAAGATTTCTTACAAGTACAGCCGCCTAGGTTTAGTAGACACTGGCCTACAAATAATTGGTCCTTTCCAGTGTCAGACAGACCCCAAAGGGGCAGATCCAGATGCCCTAGAGGCGGATCCCAGGCGCAAGGTTCATACAGGTCAAAGCAATGGGGTGCTTCTACCTCCAAAAGTGGAGAAGACAAATCACAACCTTACAGGAAACAGTCCCAATGACTACCCCCTGCCTGCACCAAGCACTTATCAACTGGCAGCACCCTTAGGGGGAAAAAATAGCACTTTTTTCTCAAAACTGGCACATTATAACCCAGGACAAATGGGTTCTAAACATAGTGTCACGAGGCTACAAGTTTCACTTTCATACCCTGCCAAAGACAAATGGTTGGCCAGATCTGCCAAAAAATCAATGGGCAGAGGCACAAAAACAAGTCTCATCCCTCATGGACATGGGGCTATTCAACAAGTACCACAGCAGGAGCAGGGACAAGGATTTTGCTCAAGACTGTTCTTGGTACCTGGAAAGGACAAAGCCTGGAGACCAATACTGGACCTATCTATTCTAAACACATTCCTGGATATACCAAAATTCAAAATGTTGACCTTGCAGCAGCTTCTGCCCATGCTGGGCAAAAAGGCTTGGCTCGTGACTTTAGACCTAAAAGAGGAATACATGCATGTCCCAATCAGGCAATCATGCAGAAGATACCTCAGATTGAAGGCTGGCTCAATGCATTACCAATTCTCTGCACTGCCCTTTAGCTTAAGTACTGCGCCCAGGGTCTTTACAAAGTGCTTGGCACCAGTAATTGCTTTCTGCAGACAGAGGAATACAGATATATCCTTACTTGGACGACTGCCTAATTCAAGCAGAGAACAAGGACATTCTACTACAGCATCTGGCGTTTGTGAAAAGACTTTTAACATGCCTAGGGTACACAGTCAACGAAAAGAAATCAAAACTAGTACCCTCTCGAGAGATAATATTCCTGGGTGCAAACTTAAATACAACTGCCCAGATGGCTTATCTCATGCCAGACAAAGGCAACTGACTACATTGGCAACAAAGGCCCAGTTATCTGCAAGAAACATTCTGCAGGCTTTGGGCTTCATGACATCCTGCATCCTACTAATTCCATATGCAAGACTGCATATGAGGAAACTTCAATGGTACCTAAAAAGTGTCCGAATGCAACATTGCCACAGCCTGGAAACAATGATTACTCTCATTCCTTGCCTGCAACAGGAGTTTCGATGGTGGGCGAAGGCTTGTCACCAAAACAAGGGACAGCCATTCACATTACCCACAGCTAGGCAGCACCTAACAAACGGATGCATCGGATTATGCCTGGGGGCCCACATAGCAGGAAAATGCATTCAGGGCACCTGGTCCACAAACCAAATGCATCTGCATATCAATCAAAAAGAGATGCTAGCTGTTCAAAATGCCCTGACAGCCTTCAAGGACCTATTTCATCTGGGACAACTATTGATAAAGACAGACAACACCACGGTCATGTGGTATATAAACAAGCAGGGGGCCACACATTCTTACCCCCTTTGCAGACTAGCCATGACTTTGTGGGACACAGCATTGACTTACCAAATTCATGTGCAGGCACAATTCCTGCCAAGCATGGAAAGTGGACGCCTTATCTTTCAACTGGAAAAACCTATCAGTGTATGCCTTTCCTCCACTGCCTCTCCTCCCCAAGGTACTCCTAAAGGTCAGACAGGAGAAACCAAAAATGATACTGATTGCCCCAGACTGGCCCCGCCAGTACTGGTATCCGATCTTAAGGAACTTGTTGCAGTGCCCAGCCTGGACTTTACCTCAAATACCACATCTACTGTCCCAACAAAACAAACACATCCTGCACAAGCCAACAAAGGACTCTATACCTGGCAGCATGGTGGATAATGTAGCCATACAAAGCACACATCTCGGTAAAGCTGTGATTGATGTCATTTTGGAAGCCAGAAGACTTAGTACTAGGAAATCTTATGCTGGAAAATGGAAGAGATTTTGTGCTTGGAAACAGGCACAAGGAACTGATACAGCTGTACCAAATATTCCTCAGATTTTGCAATACTTAACTGAGATGCTGGACAAAGGACTATCTTTTTCATCAATTAAAATTCATGCCTCTGCCATTTCGGCTCATTACAATACAGAGCCACCAATCTTTTCTCATCATTTATTATGGCAGTACCTCAGAGGAGCCAAAAATTTAAGGCCTCCAAGGAGATCGCCAATACCTGCATGGGACCTCAATTATGTCTCGGAAAAACTCACCCTAACTCCATTTGAGCCAGCTGCTACTGCTGATATAAAGTTTTTATTTTGGAAAACAGCTCTGTTCCTAGCAATAACCTCTGCAAGACGAGTGTCAGAGCTACAGGCACTCATGGCTGTGGAACCTTTTATCATTTTTTATCCAGACAGGGTCTCTCTGAGGACAAACCCAACATTTATGCCTAAGGTGGTGTCCAGTGTGGCCCTTAACCAAACTATTCATTTGCCAACCTTATATCCAAATCCACAGAACAAGGGGGAGAGAATTCTGCATTCTTTGGACGTACACAGACAACTTAGATTCTATTTGGACAAAACTAAAGTTTTCAGGAAAACAGAGCAATTACTAGTGGCATATGTTGCAAGATCACAAGGAAAGGCCATCTCCAAGAGACTATTTCAAAGTGGATAGGCCACTGCATTCGTTTCTGCTATTCACAACATGGCAAGCCAGTGCCTAAGGGCATTAGGCCACATTCAACCAGAGCTGCAGCCACTTCAACAGCCTTTCTCAGGGGAGTACCAACTAAAGACATTTTTGAAGCTGCTACTTGGAGTTCAGTGCACACCTTTACAAAGCATTATCATCTGCCACTTTACTCTAAATCCAGGGCAGGCTTTGCCACTACAGTTCTGCATGGCCTCATAGCAGCTCCTAATGCTGTTTAGCTCCAGCCTCCCAACCATAGCTTTGGGACTCTACCCAAATGTAATGACTGCAACAGTGAAACACGAAGAACATAGTACAGTTGTGTATACTTACCATAAATGTAGATGTTAGAGTGTATTCCCTGTTGCAGTCCAGGTTACCCACCCACCATCCCCCTTATTTCTGCTGGAACATATCTTTCCTTCTGTGATCTGTACAACCTGGTGTATTTGCTTATAGATGAAGATAAAGTTTATATTGGTGCATGTATGTGTTATATATTCATATATATATATGTATAAATATATATATATATATATATATATATATATATATATATATATATATATATATATATATATATATATAAATACATTTTGGCTACCCTTTAGGGAGCACCTGACATCTGGGACAAGACAAAACTAAAGACAATGGCGTCGGCTGTATCTTTTATACCCCTGACGACCTGATGTCAGGGAAGAGGCAACAGCAACCAACGCAGGACCCAAGACTTTGGAATTCAGGCCAGCTGAGGGCAACCTGTCAGCAGGATTACCAAAATGTAATGACTGCAGCAGTGAATACACTCGAACATCTACATTTATGGTAAGTGTGCACAACTGTACTTTCCTTCGACTCCGGGGATTGATGGCAACAACCATTCCCATGCTACCATTGTCCAGAATGCATATGCAAAAAACTGCAGTGGTACCTCAAAAATATCTGGTCACAACACCAGAATCACTTGGAACAAGTTATTCCCCTTCTTCCCTGTTTAAAGAAGGAAATCATTTGATGGATCCAAAAAGTACAACTAAACCTGGGCCTTCAACTCTGAATCCCACACAAATATTGCATACAGATGCCTCAGATTCAGGTTGGGGAGCCACCTTGCACTCTTACAGAGTCCAAGCCCAGTGGCAACCTCCCATGAAAACCAAACACATCAATGTAAAGGAGATGACCGCAGTTTTATTTTAGCTAAACAGACCTTCCTATCCCTACTGCTACCAGGTCCTCTTCTGATAGTGGCAGACAATACCACTGTAATGTGGTACATCAAACAGGGAGGTACCAAGGCATACCAATTGTGCAGGCTAGCCCTTCTAATTTGGGACCCAGCATCCCAGCACAACCTATCCCTGCAGGCCAGCTACATCCCTTTGTAGGACAACAGGTAAGCAGACCTCCTGAGCAGAACATCCTCTCCACAACACGGATGCTGGACAGGACGGTCTTCCTAGACATAGTCCACTGGTGGGGCACTCCACAAATAGACCTGTTTGCCTCCCCCCAGAGCAGGCAGCTGCAGACCTTCTGCACAAAGACTTACTCCCCCCAAGCCTGGAGAGTAGATGCTTTCAGTTTCACCTGGGAGGGGAAGATGTTCTTCGTGTTTCACTGTTGCTGTCCACATAAGGGTTATCCAGCTCACGGTAGCCCTCAGTCGGCCCAAATACCAGAGTCCTTGGTATATGATGTCGGCTGCCGCCAGTTGTAAAACTGATGTCAATACGTCAGGTATAAAGGGAAGCAGCCAACGCTATTTCCTCAGTCTTTCTTGCCGTGGAGCCCGAAGCAGACACAATTTGCACTACTGCCAGTCTGCCGTTTACCTTTGTTTCGCTTTCCTACTAACAAGTTGAAGACGCCTTCAGATAAGTACCCCATTGGGGATCCTCTTTTCTTGCTTTAACAAATTTCAGATAAAGTTAATAACTGTCTTGCTTGTGTAAAACAGATTCTGCACTGTGATTTCCATTCCTATTGTATATCTTGTTTGGGCCTTGAGCACAATGTCTCTAACTGCGATCTCTGCGCTTCCTTTAACCTGCGTACCATATGCCGTAGAGCTAAGATTCTGTATAAGCATTTCGGAGTCCGGCCTAAGTTCGTCAGTATGGCGTCTTCTGGTCTCCCGACTTCGGATATATCTAGGAAATGCAAAGACAAGGACCCATGACAGGCCTAGGGTTAAATCTACTGACAACGCACCAGTGAAATTGGTCGTCAGTACAGCGGTATTCAGTGAAGCACTTTGACAGACCCTTCAGTCCACAGATTTTCAGCGGCAAGCCCCTGCCGAGACCTTTACGGAGTCCTCCATGCCACAGGCTATTATTTCGTCTTCAGACCCTCTGCCTGTCACCGCCTTGGATGGGTCCGGAGCTGCTTTCTGACGCCTCTTTTTTTTGACATGAGACCAGAACCAGATCGACTACCTTAATTCAGATTTCTGCAGTTGCTGGGCCTCCCAAGTCCCTCCGGATTGCTAATAAACCTTCCAGCCGCAAACCTACTCACAAGCAGGTGTCTGCCTCCCCTCCTGTACCTCAGTCCCATTTGGTAAAGATGGCTGGTGATCTTTCCCTGATTAGGGGCTCCCATCCCCCCTTCAGAGAGGACTAGGGAATTATCTCTTGATGTTTTGTCTCCGATTTTGTGATTTCCAGTATGTCTGCTGGTGAAGGAAATTCTCAACTTTTTTCTGGCTTTGAGGATTCTAATGCTGAGGACTCTATCCCGTATGCCTCCCCTCCAGAGAAGTTTTCCTTTGGGGATACTTTGAATACTCTTAGGGAGCATTTGGAGCATTTTAAATGGGAATGTCAGGATTTTCCACAGTCTAAGAAAAGAGTCATGGAATTTTTAGATTTGCCACAGCATAAGCCTCTGGCTCTACCTCCAGTTTTGGAAGTTGTGGATGATGTTTTCATGGAAAATTCTTTTACTCCTAATTCTGTTCCTCCTGCCCCCAGAAAACCAGATATGTATTACAGGGTTCCTGAATCTCATAAATTCCTTTTTAAAAACCCCACTGCTGATACAGAAATTATTTCTCAAGGCCCCAAGGGTGTTAAGGTTAGTATTTCTAAAAACCCTGTGCCTTCTGATGAGGAATCTAGGGCCTTGGACAGGTGGGGTAAAAAAGTCTATACTTCTGCAACTCTTGCCATTAGATCTGTGAATTGTCCTTTTCACATGCTTAAGTATCAGCAGCATACTTTGGAGGCTATTAAGGCTAAACTTGGAGATATTCCTTGCATGATGGAGAACAACGATTTACAAGACTTACTGACTTCTGCCAGTTAGTTAATAAGCATTCACTTCATTGTGGTTTTGATACTTTGGAGGCTTCCTGCAGAGCAGCAGCCACTGGTTCTGTAATTAAAGGGCATGCTTGGCTCAGGGACCAGCCTCTTTCTGAACCAGTCAAATTTAAATTGCTGGATGTTCCTTTGCACAAGGACAATCTTTTTGGTAATAAGGCTGATGAGGTACTAAGTTGGAGAATAAGGCAAAATCTATGCAAGCTGTAAAAGATTTCCTTCAGGTTCAGCCTCCTCGGTTTAGTAGGCATTATCCTTCCAAGAATTGGTCTTTCCCTGATCCTGGCAAGCAGGGTCACTTTAGGCCTAGGGGTTTCAGATCTTCCAGAGGGCAGGCTTCTGCCCCTCAAAGGGCTAAACAATGGCATTCTTCTGCTAAATCAGGGAGTTCTAAGCCAGCTTGCCAAAGCAAACATTCTCAATGACTCCGGCCTTCTTCTGCCTACCTCTGCGGACCCTGGGTTAGCCAGGTTCGCAGAGGTATGGTCTACCATCACCGATCACAAATGGGTGCTCAATATAGTAAACCAAGGTTAAGTTTTACTTTCACACCTTCCCTATTTTACAAGGATACCCAGACTTACCCAGAACTCTCAGGACAGAGGTAGAAACTCAAATTTCTTCTCTACTGACTATGAGGGCTAAAGAGCCAGTTCCTGCAAACTAGGTTTTTATTCAAGGCTTTTTCTGGTACCCAAGAAAGTAGGCACCTGGCACTCTATTCTGGATCTGTCCATTCTGAACAGTTTTCTGGTGATTCCCAAGTTCAAGATGCTCACCCTTCAGCAACTACTACCAATGCTGGGCAAGGATTCATGGCTGGTAACTGGATCTCAAGGAGGCTTACTTGCACATCCCAATAAGGGAAAGTTGCAGGCAGTTTCTTCGCTTCAGGATTGGGAAGCAACACTTTCAATTCTCTGCATTGCCCTTTGGCTTATCTACTGCTCCCAGAGTTTTTACAAAGTGCCTGGCCCGAGCCATTGCTTTTTTGCAGGCAGAGAAACATTCAAATTTATCCTTACCTGGATGACTGTCTCATTCAAGCAAACTCCCCAGAACAACTAGAAAAGGATTTAGATTTCATGAAGAACATTCTCACCTCTTTAGATTACACTCTCAATGAAAAGAAGTCAAAGTTGGTTCATTCAAGGGAGATTGTTTTCCCTGGGAGCAAGTCTGAATACAGCCACTCAGATGATGGTATTTCTCAATCAACAGAAGCAAGAAGATCTTTCTTATTACTTCATGAACTTGGCAAGCATGACTCAGCTCTCTGCAAGGCAATTCCTGCAAGCACTGGGGTTCATGGCTTCATGTATTTTGATGATCCCATATGAAAGGATGCATATGAGAAAACTTCAATGGTACCTCAAGAATCTTTGCTGTCAACACACACAGGACTTAGACTTGATTCTTCCACTGCTTCCCTGTTTACAAATGGAGTTCCTCTGGTGGGTGACAGCCTGTTCTCAGAACAAGGGTCTGCCTTTCCATCTACCACCTGCCAGCCAGACTCTCACCACAGATGCCTCAGATGTTGCATGGGGGGCTCATCTGAAAGGCAGGGGCATACAGGAGACTTGGAGTACCCAGCAGATTCATCTGCACATAAACTTAAAAGAATTGATGGCAGTGCAGCAGGCCTTGCTGGCTTTCAAGGACCTCCTCTACCTTGGGAGTCTGCTGATCAGGACAGACAATACCACAGTCATGTGGTCATCAACAAGCAAGGGGGGACTGACTCTTACTCCTTGTGCAGGCAAAGCACAAGACTATGGTCCCTAGCAGCATCCATGGGCTTACATCTAATAGCTCAGTATCTTCCAGGGAGGCTAAACTCCTTGGAGGATCATTTGAGCAGACATGCTCTGGATCCTTACAAATGGCAACTGAATAGGAGCATTTTCCATCGCATCACTCATCATTGGGGCACCCCACAAGTGGATCTTTTCTCCCCTCACACCAATTATCTCCTTCCAACCTTCTGCACCAGGGAGTTTCACAACAAAGCTTGGAGGGTGGATGCGTTGTCCTTCCCATGGACACATCTATCAGTTTATGCATTCCCTCCTCTGCCTGTTCTTTCCAGAATGCTACTAAAGATAAGAGATGAAAAATGAAAGACTATTCTGATAGCTCCAGATTGGCCCAGGCAGCATTGGTATCCCCTCCTTCGCAGCCTTTCCCAGGCTCAGCCTTAGCATCTTCCCCTGGTACCAGATCTGTTAGTTCAGGGAGGGGGAAAGTTCCTTTGTCCTCATCTTCAAACTCTGCATTTAACTGCATGGCTAATAATTTATATCTTTCCCAAAAGGTGGTTGAAGTTCTTCATGAGGCCAGGAGGCCTAGCACAAGAAAATCCTATGCAGATAAATGGAAAAGATTTTGCTCTTGGATGATAGCTAAAGGAGAAGACTCTTACCATCCTTCTCTTTCACTCATTCTTGGCTACCTAGCAGGATTGCTTAATGGTGGATTTTCCTTTTCTTCAATCAAAATTCATGCTTCAGCAATTTTAGCTCATTGTTCTTTTGAGCAGCCCATTTTTTCTCACCCCTTGATGAAGCAGTTTTTGAGGGGAGCAAGTAATCTTAGACCTCCCAGAAGAGCTCCTACTCCTGCTTGGGATCTTAATTTTGTCCTGGAAAAACTGTCTCCCTTTGAACCAGCTGCCTCTGCAGATTTGAAGTTTCTATCCTGGAAGATTGCTTTCCTTTTAGCTATTACTTTCAGCTAGAAGGGTCTCAGAGCTGCAAGCCTTAATGGCAGTAGAACCTTTCATTATTTTTCACTCAGATCAGGTTTCTCAGAGAACCAATCCCTCCTTTATGCCTAAGGTGGTTTTCAGTTTAACCCTTAACCAGTCTTATTCACCTGCCTACATTTTTCAACAATCCCCCTAAATAAAGGGGAAAGGCCTCTGCACTCTCTTGATGTGTATCGACAGCTGAGATTTTACTTAGGACTAAACCCTTTTGCAAATCTGAACAGTTATTGGTTAGTTTTGCTCCTGGGGCTCAGGGTAAAGCTATTTCAAAACAAACCGTCTCCAAATGGATTGCTTATTGTATTCACTTTTGTTACCTGAAGCATGGGAAGGATGTCCTTCATGGATGCATCTGCAGTCATAACAACTGGGTTGTCCTGTCGTCAGGCAGCCCTTCGGTCGGCCGGATTCCAAAGTCCGGGTCCGGCTTCGGCTGATGTCGCACTTCACCCGACGTCATCTCTGCTGGTCTTCGGGTATAAAGGCATCAGCCGACGCCATTTTCTTCAGTCTTTCTTGCCGCGTGGCGCCCGAAGCAGAAGCTGTTCGCAAGTGCCGGTCGGTCAGATCCAGAGATTACTACTACCAAATACTCCTTCGAAGACTTCTAAAAGCTAAGTACCCCGTTGGGGACTCTTTCTTGCCTCAGCCGATGTCAGAAAAAGTCAATAACTGTTTAACTTGTGGGAAACAAATACCTCATAAAGATTTCCACTCTTACTGTTTGCCTTGTTTAGGCCCAGACCACGACGTAGCAGCCTGTTCGCCTGTGCTTCTTTCAACCGACGAACGCTTAGACGCCGGTCGGAATTTGCTGAACAGTTTTTCGCTCTGAATTTGCGACATTATGCCGCCGGATCCTCCGACTACCCAAATTGTTAAAAACGCAAAGAAAAGACCGACACTGTGGTCCGCGGTTTCGCCGAAACCATGGTTAAGCAAATCGAGTGTCTCGGTTTCGCCGAAACCGAGAAAACTGATCAGAGTACAGCCGAATCAATGACTACTACTGAGGTTCCGTTACCTTACTTGAATCGGCCTCAGAAATTTTACCTACTACAGTGGTTACTAGTGACTTATCAGACACCATCCCTTTGGATGTCTCTACCCCAGCACGTGGTGCTGCTAGGCCTCCTGCAGCCATGTCTATTAAGGCCTTCGCCAGGGCTAAAGCAGTCAAATCTACTAAGTCAGTGCCTGTTAAACCCCTCAACCAGGCCCACTTCTAGTTCACAAATGCTTACTCTGGCAGAAGATTTAATATCCTTAATTAGGGGATCTCAATCTCACCCAGACAGGACCTCTCAGCCCCCAGAAAAGAGACCTAGAGCAGAGCCCCTCGAGCCTGTGTCCTCTGATGATTCTGCGGAAGACTCAGATATTACAGACCAGCCAGAGGCTCCTTTCTCCAATTTTGAGGACTCAGATGCTGAAGAATCCATTCCAGCTGCTTCCCCACCAGAAGAATTCTCCTTTGGGGAAACCTTACATGCCATGAGAGAACAATTCCAATGGCAGGAACAGAATTTTTCAGACTCCAGAAAAAGACTTAGGACTTTTCTGCACCTACCACAACACAGGCCCTTAGCTATACCTCCTGTCCTCTCTGTTGTGGACGATGCATTTAATGATGTTTGCACTGCACCAGATTCTTTACCTCCAGCACCTGCCAAACCAGATAGATTTTACAGGGTGCCAGACACTCATCATCACCTATACAAGGCCCCTCTTGCAGACCCCAAAACTATATCCCAGGGCTCTAAGGCAGTAGCCTCAACCACAGCAAAAAACCCTATTCCTTCTGAAAGGGAAGCCAGGTCTTTAGACAGATGGGGCAAAAAGGTTTACACCTCTGCTACTCTCTCAGCTAGAGCTTTAAACTGTCAGTTTCACATGATACAATACCAAGAGTTTATGCTTGATCAGTTAACTAAAAAGCTATCCTCTGATGACTCTATAGATAAGAAAAATCTATTAGAAATGGTAAATAACATACAACAGGTTAGTAACCATTCCTTAAAATGTGGCTATGATGCACTGGAGGCTTAATTTAGATCTGCCATGACTGGCACAGTGATAAGAAGACATGCATGGTTGAAGGAACAAGTTTTACCGGATCATGTTAAAGCTAAGTTATTAGATGCTCCTATGGATAAGACCAGTTTGTTTGGTACACCTGCCCAGCAGGTAATGAAGAAAATGGAAGAAAAGGCAAAATCTGTACAAACGGTTAAAGATTTCTTGCAGGTTCAGCCCCCAAGGTTTAGCAGGAACTGGCCTGCCAAAAATTGGTCCTTTCCTGACTCCACAAGATCCCAAAGGGGCAGGAATAGACGTTCCAGAGGCAGAAATCAATCTAGAGGAGGTGCCTACAGAGGACGACAGTGGCAAGGTAATAACAGAGCCACAGGCACAGCCACTACCACTACAACAGGGCAATCACAGTGACTTGATTCTAACTCCGCCTACCAGGGAACAAATAGCAGCACCCTTAGGCGGAAAATTAACCTTATTTTCAAAGAACTGGCACTATATCACAAAAGACAAGTGGATTTTGCAAACCATAGACCAAGGTTACCGGTTCCACTTCCACACTATACCAGTCAAAAGAGGAATGCCAAACCTACCTCCAAATCAAAAAACAGAAGCTCTACAGCAGATAATGCAATTAACAAAGATGAGAGCTGTGGAAAGAGTACCAATAACAGAACAAGGCAAAGGATTCTACTCCAGACTATTCCTAGTTCCAAGAAAGGAAAAAAGTTGGAGACCTATTCTCGATCTGTCCACCTTAAACACATACATCATTGTCCCAAAATTCAAGATGCTGACCCTACAGCAACTTCTTCCCATGCTGGGCAAGGAGTGTTGGCTGGTAACTCTAGATCTCAAGGAGGCATACCTGCACGTCCCCATTCGACCAATTTGCAGAAGATACCTCAGATTTCTTGCAGGATCAGAGCACTATCAATTCTCAGCATTGCCCTTTGGCTTATCTACTGCGCCCAGAGTATTCACAAAATGCCTGGCATCAGTAATCGCCCACTGCAGACTACAGGGAATCCAAATTTATCCATACCTGGACGACTGCCTGCTACAAGGGGACAACAAAAGCAAGCTGACAACAGATTTACAAAGGGTCATTTACTAGCTACAAGCACTGGGATACACAGTCAATTTGCAAAAATCAAGGCTGATTCCATCCCAAACAAGGACATTCTTGGGCTGAATTGGACACAGTAAAACAAATGGCATTCCTAACTGCAGAAAAACAAAAGATCTCCCTCTTTACTTCTTGGCACTAACAAACCACAGCAAACTAACAGCAAGAAAAGTTCTGCAGGCCTTGGGCTTCATGGCATCATGCATAATCTTGGTTCCACATGCCAGACTACATATGAGAAAACTACAGTGGTACCTAAAGAATTTATGGTCCCAACACAGGCACAGCCTAGAAGCAGAAATTCCACTAATTCCATGCCTAAAACAGGAGTTCCTATGGTGGGCTCAAGCATGCCAGTCAAACCCAGGCTTACCCTTTCACAAATATCAAGCAAGCCAAACCATCACAACAGACGCCTCAGACCTAGGATGGGGGGGCTCACATGCTGGACAAATGCGTGCAAGGATTGTGGACTTGAGGACCAGCTTCACCTGCACATCAACCTAAAAGAAATGCTGGCAGTAAAACTGGCAATCCAAAAATTCAGACCATTTCTCAAAGAAGGCCATTTGATGATAAGGACAGACAACACCACAGTCATGTGGTACATCAACAAACAGGGAGGCACTCATTCATACCCCCTATGCAGAATGACTTTGGACCTTTGGAACCTGGCACTCAGCTACAACATCC